>NC_068388.1:7733749-7789339 GCF_023724105.1 Carassius gibelio | reverse complement strand
ATATATATATATATATATATATATATATATATATATATATATATGGATGAATAAAAAAAATCTAATATTTGCTGATATATCAGCAATATATGCAACCATATTTAAAAAGTTAAAACACTTACCACCGTTTCTCCTTGATTCTCTTTCTGATTTCAAAACGAGTGTTTAGCAACATAGACTGTTCCATAAATGCTCCTTCATACATAGGTCGCACAAACAGATCTTGGGTTCTTTCTATTCGATGGATCTTCAGGTACCAGATGTAAATTGAACTGAGTATGAGTCCAAGCCACCAGCTCAGAGCAGAGCAGCCCAAACAGGCCAGTCCTCCTGTCTTCATGTGTATCACAATGTCCCTGGCATTCAGAGTTCTTATAACATCAGTCAATATCAAATGTAACCATTCGTCACTGGATTTCGGCTGAAAGTTCTCAAAACAGGTAGAAGTTTGATTGGACTCTGGGAGCCTGACTATATGTGGAACCAAAAACCCAGCCAAAACTGTGATAGAGGCAAGGTACATGGGCACAATGAAGCTGCAGCGCACAGCGCGCATCTTACAAGCCAAAACCACAAACCAGCGGCACAAGGCAGAGGATATAATCTGGATTGCCACCAATGCAATGACAACTGTTTCAAAGACAAGTTTTACCGATTTCCATTCCTGACCTGATAGAGGAACATAACCTGCAATCACAGCTGACGTAATCAGGATTCTTATCAAACTAGAGATGATGCTGACCATGTTACGGGACTGAGCAATGTCTCTGGAAATTTCCTTTAGAAATGACACATTAAAGAGCGTGCTATAGCTCTCCCACCAGTTCACAGAAACACAGATGGTTCCACCAATGGCAAGGCCAACTGATATTTTTGTCTCTAAGGAACTTTCGAAAGCCAAATAATTGATCACAAAGAGCACATAACCTGTGACGATTAAGAAAATGGAGCATACAGGGACCATAAGGCACTTTCTCTCTTTGGCAAGGCAATCAGCGACCACCTGGAACACTGCGGACAGGATGCTCACACTGTTTAGAATCATCACATTGGTGACAATGTCAAAGTGTGGCATGGCTACTATTGTTAGAACTGCAGCTCCCAGTCCTACCAGGAACTCACAACCCAGAACCTAAGGGAAAGGTCAAATCAAAGTCAGAAAGGTTCCAGACAATATAATCAGATTCTATGCTACTCGATTGAAAAAAACTAAAAAACTGTATGTAAAAACTATTATTTTAACTTATAAATGGCTAGTAAGTACAACAAACAATTACAAAAATATGGCAAGTATCAAATTGGTAGAGAAACATACTCCAATAATCTATTTTATTTATAACTTCAAAAATGTCTTTATATTGTACACATCTGTTCATTAAACACTTATGTTTGCTTACCCAAAACATAGTTTTTTTAGAGGGCATGTTTGCACTCTTGAAAATAAACTTCCATGTGCTCTTTAGCAGAAGAAGAACACTCGGTCCAACCAGAATGAAGCCAATGCCAAGTAAGACAGTCGTTTTTTGTTCTGAACATATAATATCAGTTTGATTGTTCCCAAATGATATCAAAATCAGAAATGATGTCTATAAAGAAAAAAAAAAGAAAAAATAAAGGTCTTCAATCTTTATATATATATATATTCAATATCTAACTGTATATTGGAAAGTTGAAAATGAAAAATTGCTGTTAATTTACTTAACCTCCATCCAAGATATAGCTAAGACGTATTATTATTATTATTATTAGTAGTAGTAGTAGTAGTAGTAGTAGTAGTAGTAGTAGTAGTAGTAGTATTCAGTAGAACAGTAAAGAAGATTTTTAGCTGGAACTGGTGCTTGGTGATTAATTTAATTCAAGTCAGTGGCTAATGGTTTTTGTGAATTTAAAAAAAAAAGGACATCAATAAACACAAAATTGATACCCATGGCTCCTGCCGATATATGCAAGAAACTGAACATAATTTTACAACATTATTACCTATAATCCGTAGCCTCAGGCAAATGGTCCAGAGTGAAATTCGGTTTGTGAACGAATCATTCTGTTGAACCATTTATTTTTGGTGAACTAATTGAACCAGTACACCAAATTGGCCTGAACCATCTGGAATAGTTTGTGACTCAAGCAGCACAGATCTACAAAGTCCCGTTTCATTCAGTCACGTTCAACGTTACATCCACACTGACATTTGGGGTTTTCCTTTTTAAATATGTCTCTTTATCCGTGCATTTCTGGATGTGGTCATTTCCTATCCTCCTCTGATGTCTCACATGTCTGGGCCGTAAGCATGCTGAGGCTTTGTTTGTGGATGGCTCATACCATCACTGCAAGCGCATGTCCATGGCAACATTGAGATCACAACTCTCCCTCATCATGAGGGGAAAGTCCCCTCAGCTGCTCCCTAGCCACTGCTCACTGGTTAGCACTCAGGAAGATCTTTTTGTTACAGTGGGAGATTTTCCACCAGGCCAGTTGTTACGGACTTCTCACTCCTCCATGATGTTGTATGCCTGCCAAGCTCCCGAAGGAGATTGCCAGGCCATCTTGCAGTTGTCAGATGATTTTATTTGGGATTTCAGAGGAGGATCAGATGTTGATGTTAGCACTGGAGGGATCAGGCACTTCAAATGGTGAGGACTTCCCTTATGAAAAAGAAGTTTATTCAAGTGTGCTATTAGTAAACTTCTTTTAAACTATAAATAGGAACGTATGTTTTTAGTTTACTTTTTATGTACTTTTCAGAAATAGGTTTCATGTACTCCTCAGAAATATAGTTAAAATTACATTTAAGTATACTTTACTTATGCTTACAAAAATTCTAAATATATTTGAGCTATGCTCCTAGAATCCATGTTTTCATTATTATATGGTAGAGGATGCTAGTGTACATCTTCTTCGCAGAATTTCCAAAAAAACACAAGTGAAGAAGAAAAAAGAAACAACAGATACTAACACATGTAATCTAACACCATAGATATATACACTAGATGTCGCCTTGGGGCTCTAACCATGCATCAAATCCGCCTCCATCTTGGAACAGGGGTCTTGTCATAGGACGTAGCTAGGTAACTAGGACTTTTGTGCTGCATATGGATGTTCAAACTAAAGAAATCTTAAAATCAGGCAGCAGGGAATTACATTTCACAAGTGAGAATGTGTTTTATGATATTGAATCATAATGCATATTTATATTTATATACAAGTACTCTGTCAGCTCTGGCCTTGCGTGTTCCAGTGACCCTGGTGAGCGATACTGTCGGGAGTATAAATGAAACATTCCTCAAATTATTACAGTAACATTTATTTTAACATAGTTTAAGTTATCAGTAGAATATAGACTATAAATTAAATTATCAAATGGTCAGTAATATGTTCACACGATATGTTGTGACGGTTAGACGAACCGCGTATCCCTAGCTAATCATCCACCCTCCTTATCCCATTGTGCCATTTCTTGACATGGGTTTAACGACTTATAAAAACTATAATACACTTTTATATTAATGGTAAGGTACTTTACAATCAGAATTGATTGGCAAGCAGCTGCAGTTACTTCTGTTTAATGCGGTATTGACTGCAATTGGTTTATGTTTTCAATAAAAAGCAACCTATCTACAATGAACAGAGAGAGAGAGAGTTAGATACAAAATATGCTGGGGAAGCAACGTAAAAAAAAGGGCATCAAGCCTCTCGTCAGAGGTATTTGAAGTTTTGCTGGACATTGCCACCAGATCAGAGATCACACCTCTGTGGTCCACTATAACCTGCACGTTTATGTCCGCATATCCCTTTCGCGATAAGTAGCCTATGCCTGATCAATCACTGATGAATTGGCGATACGGATGAGTGTGCCATCCACCAGGATGTAATCCCCGGCATGGCGCAGAAGGGTGTTGTTGACAGTGTGAACGCACCTCCACACCAAGGTCTTGATTAAGCCATAGCCCTCTCCCACGACCTCAATGAATCTCTCTGTAGCAAAAAAAAACAAAACATAGCGCTGGGCTTCAGGGCTTAAAGCAAAATTACACCGCGTTTGCCTGGCAAGCGCAGGTCTGAGAAGGTCCAGCAGCTCCAATGAGCTGTCTTGGGAGGCAATTTTTTTTATATAGCCACGTCAGGTAAAATGTCAAAAGGGCTTAAGTTTTGCAGAATAAAAAAAATTTACATGGACTAAACTGCTCCGTATCAGGCTCTGTCTTTGATTCAATACATGATACCTAGATCTTGGCCATTTAGAGCCAAATTGTTTGCCAGAGTTTAATTATCAAAAGTGATTGCCAATTCGCTTTAATTACATTACGAAAAAGCCTAGGCTAATTACCACCATATTAGTTCTGATACCACATAAAGTCATCTTCATAAATAGGCCTGTATCCATTGCGAACATAATTTATTATGAGTCTTAAAATGTCCATTACATAAAATCATTGTTGACGTCAACATACCATAGTTTGACTTCTACTGCACTGCGCTGGTGATCAGTCCACAGGGTCACCTGTCTGCACAACCTTTGCTGACAGGTCCTCAAATGACAACAGCAACCACCTACTCCTTCTCTGCCCCCACAACATCCTCTGCGTTGCTGATACCTAGTTTCCCCGGAAGCTTATCCATCACTGGACATGGTACAGCCAATAACAACAATATGATCTGTGTCTTTAGTCTGCTGCGCCAAGCCCGTAATGGCCCATGCATCAAGACAGCCCTGGTGAAAGATTCTTATGTTAACCTTATAGCAACTGAAGCAAACTGCCTCGAATGCCAGAAAGAGCACTTCAGCCTCCTTCTGCAGCACAGTGCCTCCCCAGCTGATCCCACCATCTCATCGGCTGTTAACGCTGCAGCCCCTATTGCTGTCTGCAGTACAGACCCTGTCACACCTGAGGAACTCGAAGCCGCTCTAGAAAAACTTAACAACAGGAAAGCCCCCGGCATCTGTGCAATAACCGCTGAGATGCTAAGGTGCAGTGAAAGCATCATTGATTGGCTTACCCACATATTCAAACCCACACATGGGAGACATAGAGGCTTCCCAGCGACTGGACCAGAGGAGTCATCTTGCCCTTCTGGAAATGTAAGTTTGACAGGCTAGTCTGTGGCAACCACAGATAAATCACCCTTCTCTCCATCCCCGGCAAGCTCTTTACCATGATTTTGCTCACTCATGCTATCCCAGCCATCAGAAGCAGCTGCCGTCCCCAGCAGGCTGGCTTCATCCCTAACCGCTCCACAACATACCAAATCTCCACCCTTCGCTTACTGATAGAGAAGACCTATAAATTCCATCTTTAAATTGGGTTCATAGATCTAAAGGAAGCTTTTGACACCGTCTGACACACTTCACTGTGTAGTATCCTACACGCCCTTGGAGCACATTGGAGCAAGATCATTGCCCTGTTCAAGTTGCTTTATAGCAATGCTCAGAGCTGTGTTCGCATCAACGGCAGAGACTCAGACTGGTTTCCTATCTCCAGTAGTATTCGCCAGGGCTGCGTGGCTGCTTCTGAGCTCTTCAACTGTATCATTGATCATCTGATGTCCAGGGTTTGTGATCGGGTCCCCGGAGTGTCCTTCAGCAGTTACCACCTGACTGACCTGGAGTACGCTGTCGACACCCTCCTGCCCAGCACGTCCTTTAGCCAGATGAGAGACACCCTGGGCATATACATTGAGTACCGCATCCACCTTCCCTTCGGCTTGGGAATGACATTGTAGAGCCTATCAAGAATTTTGTGTATCTGGGATCCATAGTGACAGATAACAGGGACCTAAAACCAGAGTTTACCCGCAGAAGAGCCCTGGCTGCATCAGCCCTGCAGTCTCTCTGGAAACCACTCTGTTGGCACCAGACCATCTCATGCAAGATGAAGGGCAATGACAGCAGGGCTCTCAAAACCATCGAGAACATCAGGTGGCTCCAGCGGATTTCCAATTAAGTGCTTAGAGCCTGCACGTGCCAGCACAGAGCATCCTAACTAGTTGCGGAATGTCGCACCCGCTGGTTTCGGCCATGTTCTCAGCCTTCCTCCTGACAATCCAACGAGAGCCATTCTCCAGTTTGATTCGAGGGTCGCAGGCTGGAGATGACCATGAGGTAAACCCTGCACCCGATGGCTTGACGTCATTGCGGGTGACCTCCAACAACATGGACAGACGGATGCGATGACGACGTAAAAAAACACTGCGACTCACAAGACAAAAAACAAGAAAACAGCTGCTGCGTGTGGACGCGCCGCCATTTTGGTTCTTGTTCTCTATTCTCTATTTCTCTGACTGGCGCTGTATGACACTACACTGATTTGGGGGGGGTGGGGGGGGGTTATTGTGGGACAGGAATAAAGAAAATATTGAACAGTCTTTGGCACCTAAAATATCTAACTTTCACATAATGTTCCTCTCAAATTTGTGATTTGCGTCCACCTGCAAAATGCTTTGTGTATCATATTTAATAAACTAATACAATTACAATGTTTAAATTAACATGTATAGTCACACCAAAACTGTAACGTTGTGGAATAAAATGTCGACCAATAAAGAGGTAATAATTACACTCAAGCTTTGGGGTGTTGATCGACTCCATCTATGTTTTGATTATCATTCTGAATCCAACTCAGAGGTTTTTTTTTAATCTTTTTGTTCAAATTTCTTTTTTATAATTTTTATTTTATTTTTATGACACTTATATGACATTAAAGTGTTTAAAAAAAGAATGCATGAAGCTAGAACAAAATGTTTTCGTTTACAAGCAGATAACCTGTTCTTTCTTTGGAAGTTTTGTATGTTCAGAAATTAACAAATTAATTATACAAATTAAATCCTAAATAGGGACATAGTAGTATACTTAAAGTATGGTGTAAAGTTCACTTAAACAAAACTTATGAGTATATTTGCAGTATAAATCTACTAAACTAGCTGTTTACTGAGAATATACTTCAAAGTGTACAAAGTATTCAATTAGTAAACTATCACTATACATATAAGCTAGTTGTGCACTCAAAGTTTGCTACTGTTATACTTAAAGTATACTTTTATATACTATAAAGTGGGCCAATTTAGTCCCAATCAGTATTGAAAAAGTAAACGTACAAGTATACTACTAGAACACTGATATTTGTATACTTGCTACATACAGTATACTTAAAAATATACTTGAACTTTACTTAAGTATATTTAGTAAAATAAACTTGAAGTATACTACTTTTTGGAAAGGGTCGGCTGAGTTTCCTAGGGGAGGACTATAAATTCCTGACTCTAAACTGTCTGCTATGCTTTCCAGGGCAACCAAGAATTTGAAGCCTCCACCCAACCCAAAGAATTATTGGCTGGACGATGGTTTCTGGGCATGGGTCATGACTCGCAGCTGGAACCCATCTCAGTGCCATTCAGTGCTCCTGACCACGCTCACTTCAATCAAAAGGGTTGGGGACCTGCAGGCATTTTCAGTCAGCGAAACATGCCTTGATGTTGTCCTGAGATCCTGGCCTGGATACTTACCCAAAGTTTCCACCACTCCTTTCCAGGACCAGGTGGTGAACTTCCAAGCACTGCCCCTAGAGGAGGCAGAACCAACCTTTGCACTGCTGTGGTCTGTTTGAGCTCTTTATGCTTGTGTGCAGGCACACAGAGCTTCAGAAACTCTGAACAGCTCTTTATTTGCTTTGGAGCAGTAGGGGAAGGTTGTCTCCAAGCAGAGGCTGGCCCACTGGCTAGTGGATGCTATCACCTTGGCATACCAAAAGGTGAGCTGTGTCCCCTAGTAGTTAGAGCTCACTCCTCTCAGAGCATTGCCTCCTCTTAGGGTGTTGATCAGGGCTTGAAAATGAAAAGAAAATTCAATCGGTTCACTCCGAGCAGAATCGATATTTTAACGTTTCTGTTCCTGCGTTCCTCTGAATTATTACCGTTCCGAAACCGGTTTGTGTGGAAAAAATACCGGTTAATAAAATTATTTTATAAAAACAACATTATGTGTCTATAATTTGCCTAATAATAATGTATCGCGCATCATTTCTATATGCAGGCTTTAAAGTTCTTACAGTGCGTTAGGTCGTTGGCTTTGTCGGAAGGAGGACACCGACAGGGAGCTCGGCAGATCATAACACTTGATTTATTAAACAGGAAGTGGTGAACATTAGGAATTAGCCACATCTGATTACACAGTGTGCGTCATCTCCCTCTCTCTCTATCTACAGCCCCTTTCACACTGCCATTCCGGCGTCAGCGTGGTGTCAGCGTGGCGTCAGCGCGGCGTCAGCGTTTTAGTTACTCAAAAAGAAAAAGAAAAAATAGAGATCTAACGTCAGTCAATAACCCGCTGTGGTTAGTCATCTTTTCTAGATTTTGGCCAAATGTAGGCTACTAAAAAAAAATCAACACTTTAAAGACATCAAAGTTTTTTTATAAATATTAAAAAATATTTGCTGCATTGTAAAAAACAAAAACAAGGATGAAAGATTGCGTTTTGAAAGTGAAAAAAAAAAAAACTAAAGTTGCTGCATTGCGTTTTATTAGCCCTATTACTTTACAAAATAATGAAGACTAAAATGCCTGTAGTCTAAAGCAAAATGTTTACAAACATTATAAAAACAGCTATTAAATTATCTCGGAAACAAAACAAGTTTAGGCTATAAAAACATCAATCCAAAAACAAATTAATTTAAGATGAAGCTGATGCCTGCACGAATCCAAATGTTTCCATGTTCCCGACGTATCTGAATGCTTAAATATTATTTATTATATAGTGTTTGTACTTTTATCTACATAAAACATCATCCTCCTTCAAATCGGCTTCATCAGCACAGTGAGGTGCGGTCACTCTGAACGCAACATGTTGTACAATGGAGCAGTCTAACTTTTTATTTGTTTCTTTAACTCTATTTTATTTTGTTAATTTACAGGTTTTAATAAAGCAAAGTGATGTTGTGTCAGCAGCGCGATGGTCAGACCAAAGCTGGTTGATTATATAGAAGCAAGACATTATGCTGAGTTCACATCTAAGCGGACATTTCACATGTTGGCTTCAGCGTAACATTTGCATATGCTGTTCTACTGGAATTTGTGATTTATTGACAGCAAATTTCATATATTAAATGGAACGATAAAATAACGCTATTAACCAGTTAATGGCCATTTAAAATTTTCGATTCTGGTTGGAACTATAAAATGTGATTTCGTTTCTGTTTCTGTTCCTGTCAAAATTTCGTTCGTTATCCGGTTTTCGTTTTCGTTCTTTGAACCGGTTCAGAGCCCTGGTGTTTGATGCAGGTGTTAGATCACTTTTATAGCAGAAATCTGCAGAGCTGTGGGCTGGGCACAAAGTTCTACAATATCCATGCTGAGCTGGTCTCTTCCCATGTGTTGGGTACAAGTAGGTAAGTGACAGTGAGGCTGTCTCCTTGTCTCACTTCCCACACCATTCCCCTTCAGCAGGGGTTGTGAGCAACATTTAATCTCTCCAGTTTTTGCTGAACTGAGGAAACTGTTCTGACTCGGACTGAAGACAGATGTGCTGGTGATATTAATTATGTAACAAGGTGGGCTGATGAAGACTTACTTTAGACATTCAGGTTTCACATAATTCATTGGTGGTTTAATATATATATATATATATATATATATATATATATATTAAATATATATAATATATATAATTAATGTAATACGTTATGTCATTGCATCATTGTGTAAACAAACTAGTATACAAGCTAAACATTTATATATAAATACATTGTCAGGAGCCACGGGTATTCATTTTGTGTTCTGTGATATGCTTTTTTTTATTATTATTATTCTCAAAAACCAATAGCTGCTGCCTTTCATTTTATGAATCATCATGGACCACAGTTTCAGATAAAAACCTTCTTCAATGTTGTACTGAAGAAAAAAAAGTCACCTACATCTTTCGTGGTCTAAGGGTGAGTAAATTAACAGCAAATTTTCACCTTTATATGAACTATTCCTTTAACTGTTAACCATCATCATCAATAAAAATGATTAGCCAATGCTTAATAAAGCTGCTCACCTTACTGAGCAGCACAAGGGTGAAGACAAGTACACCAACAATGGCATACAGGAACCATTTCAAACACTGTTTTTGTTTGTTTGGCCTCTGCTCATCTTGAATGATTGGCACTTCACTGCACACGTCCCAAGATTGACTGTTTTGGAAGAAAAAAAAGGGAATATCTTAATGGAAAAGTTCAAATTCACTCGAGTATTGTTTAAGATGTTCATTGATAACTAAATTGTGGTATTCATGTGAGAGGTTGTAAGAAAATATTTGTTGTCTATCTATATTTATAAATACATATTTTTCAGACTATATGTGATACATTATTTTAAGTTCACATATATATATATATATATATATATATATATATATATATATATATATATATATATATATATATATATATATATACAGTACAGACCAAAAGTTTTGAAACATTACTACTTTTAAAGGTTTTTGAAAGAAGTTTCTTCTGTTCATCAAGCCTGCATTTATTTGATCAAAAATACAGAAAAAACAGTAATATTGTGAAATATTATTACAACTTAAAATAATAGTTTTCTATTTGAATATACTTTAAAAATATATATATTTATACCTGTGATGCAAAGCTGAATTTTCAGCATCATTACTCCAGCCTTCAGTGTCACATGTAACATCCAGTCTATCATATGATTATTTAGAAATCATTCTAATATTCTGATTTATTATGAGTGTTGGAAACAGTTCTGCTGTCTAATATATTTGATGAATAAAAGGTTAAAAAGAACTGAATTTATTTAAAAAAATCTAATAATATATATACTAATAATATATTTTCTTTACTATCACTTTTTATCAATTTAACACATCCTTGCTGAATAAAAGTATTGATTTTATTAAAAAAAAAAGAAAAAAAATACTGACCCCAAATTACTGAGTAGTGTATATTGTTATTACAAAATATTTATATTTTAAAAACATAGCTTCTTTTTTTTCTTTTTCTTTTCTTTTTATTCATCAAAGTATCCTAAAAAAGTATCACATGTTCTGAAAAAATATTAAGCAGCAGAACTGTTTCCAATTTTGATAATGAATCATCATATTAGAATGATTTCTAAAGGATCATGTGATAATGATCCTAAAAATTCAGTTTTGCATCACGTAAAAACAATTACTTTAAATTGTAATAATATATCACAATATTACATGTTTTTCTGTATTTTTGATCAAATAAATGCAGGCTTGATGAGCAGAAGAAACTTCTTTCAAAAACATAAAAAATAGTAATGTTTCCAAACTTTTGGTCTGTACTGTATATATATATATATATATATATATATATATATATATATATATACATACATATAAAACATACAAGCATGGCTATAGCCAACTATGAGGTCATCAAGGTCCGGACCTCTGTACATTTTTCATGTTCGAAAATAAAATTTGTTCCCCGATTGACTAATTTGCTGCTAAACTCCTAACTGATATAAAGTTGGTTCACATTCTTTTGGTAGAGGTGGGGGTATCATTGTGTTGCACAGTAAACAGTTCAACATGTGTCCAATGGCTGTCCCCAAATCAGACTCATTTGAATGTCTTGTTTTGAGTGTTTCTGCCCCCTCTCTACTTCAGTGACTACAGTCTACAGGCCTCATAAGACAAATTAAGACTTGTTATCTGGATTATCAAATATGTTTTTCTCTGCCTCAGATTTGAAAGATTTCTGCTCCTGGGGGATTTTAACATCAGCAATCAGAGAAACCATAAACAACAATTTCACTCAATCAACAAGCTGCTTAAAAATCAAAGCCTCTTTAATGTTCCTGCTTCAACTTAGTTTTTTAGCACCAAAATTGATAATATACGTAACCACATTGTTACCACTCATATTACTGCTGCCTCCTCAAATATTTCTGCATTTTCTGGTATTTCTCTCTCTAACTTTGCTTTTCATGACTCCCAGTCTGTATGTAATATGGTCTCAAAACTGAAAGCCTCAACTTCCAGAGTTGATCCGATACCATCTTTTTAAATCATGTTTTGATTCCCTCTCTACTGTTGTTTTGAGAATTATCAATAGCTTTCTATGCACCAGTGTCATACCAGTTACACAGTTACTGCTGTCACCCCTGTACCAAAATGACACTCAGATCTAAATACATTTGTTTTATTATAGCAGCTGTATTTCCCTTTTTACATATATGTTTCACGCCTTCATATGTTTCCATTAGAAGCTGTTGCTCAGTTGGCGTGAAGTATGCTGCATGGGTTTTATCCATTTTTGCATCACTGATTCTGTGATCGATCCTGTCAATGCTGTGAAAGTGCACTTATCCCAACTATCTACACCTGGCTTGACATAGCTCCACGCTATCATCTTGGCTCATCAAACGTGCAACGGACTAAGCCAGGATGTGCTGATTAAACTAGGTCAAGCTGCGTATTTTCTTTTATTCTGGCTTTCTTAATTCTACTTTTGTGCAATACCCCTCAGGGCAGCATTTACATTGGCACAAAAAATATGTGTTTTTTCACATCTGACAGATCAGAATTTGTTACACATCTGTAAACACATAAATATTTATATCAATATTTGAGCCAAAAAAACATTACATTCATGATGCTACTTAGATCTAAAACCTCCACATTTAATGGTGCCCTGTTCGAAATCACTTCATTTAATGGTGCCCATGTGAGTCTATCTTACATTGAAACCACTACATTTAATGGTGCCCGTGTCAGGCTATCTGACATTGAAACCAGTACATTTAGTGGTGCCCTGTGTGAGGTTACCTTACTTAAAAATCATTACTGTAACAGAAATAAGTAAATATTTATTTTCAAAAACAAATAAAATTTGGGGATAATGGAACATTAAAACTGATTATGAATTAATAAATTAATAAGTTTGATAAATAAAATATTCAAATTTAACCATTTCATCTTTAAATTAGGGTGTTCTTTAGAAAAGGTTAAAGGGTTAGTTCACCCAATTATCAAAATTATGTAATTAATAACTCACCCTCATGTCGTTCCAAATCAGTGAGACCTCCGTTTATCTTCGGAACACAGTTTAAGATATTTTAGATTTAGTCCGAGAGCTACACACAGAATGAGTCAATCTTTTGTTCGTTATCTGGCACGGCTCGGTGTTCATCTTCAGTTCTCTCTTCACAGCAGTTAAGTCAGTGTACTGTTTGAGTAAATGAATTACTCCGGGATATTGGTTTGTTTGAACTCAGAGGGAGTGTCAGCCACATAAAAAAAGTTAACAGCTTAAATCATTTGTGGATTGATACGTGGATTGATACGTGAACCGTTTAGAACAATTCAGTTCAATATGGTGAACTGGTTCAAAAAGATCCGGTTACATCGAATGATTCGTTCACGAACCGGATATCACTAAACTGCTTTGTTTTGAACTCTCTCACAGCAGACACGGAAGAAAAGACAATGCTGAATGAAGTCATAGTTTTTGCTATTTTTGGACCAAAATGTATTTTCAATGCTTCAAAAAATTCGAACTGACCCTATGATGTCGCATGGACTACTTTGATGATGTTTTTCTTACCTTTCTGGACACGGAGAATAGACCGTACACAGTTTCAATGGAAGGACTGAGAGCTCTCTGACTAAATCTAAAATATCTTAAACTGTGTTCCGAAGATAAACGGAGGTCTCACTGGTTTGGAACGACATGAGGGTGAGTTATTAATTACATAATTTTGATTATTGGGTGAACAAACCCTTTAAGTACCCAAATTCATGTCTCTGTTGATTTTCTATAGTGATGCTTCCAGAGCAGTAAAAACATCTGATTAATCATTTGTAAAGCAAATAACAGCTTTATAACTAGATGGGAAGGATCAATACATTATTTAATCATGTTCTTCATATGAAGTGATGCTATTTCCACTTTTTCAAATTTGCATATAACTTGCTTTTATGACGAAAAGATTTCTCAAATTGTTTTCTAGTGATTCAACAGAATCAAGCCCAGATATGTGGCCAATCAAGTGTAATTAATTTGTGCTACTAGTATTGTTTTTCTTGGTACTGCTATGTCTTCTCAACAATGATACTAACTTCTGAATAGGGGAATGTTGTTTCATGTTTTTATAGCTGCAAAGAAAAAAATAAAACAAAACTGGTTTACTCCTGACATGCATGTGTGCAAAAACATTTTGGATTCACAACCTCCTTAAAATAGTGACTTGTGAATATACAACAGCACGAATAAGGCTAAACCTAGTACCAACAATGCATGGCAATGTTTTTCTTCCAAATCTTTGGATTATATAAAGGAATGACTATAAAAAGTTATTTTTATTCTTCTTTCAGATTGTAAAAATATTGATATGTCTGTTGCCCAGTTTTGTTTTAATGGATTTTGTTTTGTTGAATCAAAAAAGAAAAAAAGAATCTGATAAAAAAAAAAAAGAATTCTCTGCTTCCACTTTTATGTTACTTTTATGTTTTATGCCATTTTATGTTATTGTTGGACAGTACACTTGCAAGATGCAAGAAGAAATGGTGTCTGATGTGAAAGAACTTAGTTTCTAACATGCAGAAAAGTCCAGACCTCAACCCCACTGAGCAAGTGCTAAAAATATAAATGTATAACAAAATATGTAAGTGTCACACCCCAGTACTGTTTTTTTATATGTTTTTTTATATGTGCTCTGTGACCTGTGTTCAAAATGGCATACTTGCTTACTTCCCAGTACAGTGTCTACGGCCTACTATTTTATAAATAATAGGGTGTGAAACAGTATACAATAAGCAACAAATGTTTCAGAGTAGTGTGCTAAAGTGTTGTCACATGACAAAACATTAATTCAGCACTGCTGCTGAGGTTGTTACCTCTCAAATAAATTGAATAACCATTATTTTTACAAAGGCTTGTTAATTAAGGATTCATACTAGTAAAGAATCCTAAATTGCCCAATTGAACTCATTTCATAATAAATGGACATTACATACTAGTGTTGGGCGATATGGTCATCATTGAAATGAAAATCAGTCTAAATGTTCTGCAAAATCAGTCAACAGTAAAAAAAAAAATCGATAGCAGCTTTCATTTAAAGTCCAACAGTTTAACACTAATATTGGACATGAAGGAACATGTTACAAATAAAGTATTCAAAACAGGTAAGTTCATATATTTGGAGTAAAGTTCAACTGAACTGATGCATCAGACATACAGCGCTACGGATCGCACACCCCATGACAAGCCCGACGCACCACCACAGAAACAAGAATGAGATGCATTCTAACGTAACGGTGGCATTAATGAGGGCTCGTTTAAAATATTGCACACATATAGGCCGTTCAGATTACTTGTTAAAGTGCAATGAAATACCTTATATCTGCAGACAATGTACGTCTGCATGACTCTGCTGCCAGCACATTACTATTTTTTTTTTACATAATTTTTTTTACAGATTTTTTTTTTCACATTGTGCCCATCCCTGAATAAAATTAAGTATTAATATCAATATTTAAACCCAAAAAACATTACATTCATGATGCTACTTAGATCTAAAACCTCCACATTTAATGGTGCCCGTGTCAGGCTATCTGACATTGAAACCAATACTTTTATTGGTGCCCCGTGTGAGGTTACCTTACTTTAAAATCATTGCAATGTAACAGAAACAAGTAAATAATAATTTTTCAAATTAAATACAATTTGGCAAAAATGGAATATTAAAACTGATTATGAATTAATAAATTAAGAAGTTTGATAAATAAGGTATTCAAATTTAAACATATAATCTTTAAATTGGGGTATTCTTTAAAAAAGTTTTTAAGTACCTGAATTCATGTCCCTGTAGCTGTTCCATACTGATGCTTCCAGAACAGCAAAAACATTTGATTAATAATCTGTAAAGCAAACAAGATCTTTAGAACTAGATGGGAGGGATCAATATATTATTTAATCATGTTCTTCATATAAAGTGATGCTATTCCACTTTTTTTTTTTCAAATTTGCATACTCCCTGCTTTTATGATGAAAAGATTTCTCAAATTGTTATCTAGTGATTCACCAGAAACATAATAATAGAAAATCATGTGCTTCCGTATTTCTTCTCAATTATGATTTTAACTCCTGTATAGGTTAATTACAGAAGGGAATGTTTTTATAGCTGCAAAGAACACCATAAAACAAAACTGGTTTACTCCTGACATGCATGTGTGCAAAAACAGTTTCGATTCACAGCCTCCTTGAAATAATGACTTGTGAATATACAACAGCAGGAATAAGGCTAAACCTTGTACCATCAATGCATGGCAATGTTTTTCTTCCAGATTTTTGGATTATATAAAGGAATGACTATATAAAGTTTATTTTTTCTATCTTCTTTCAGATTGTAAAAATAATGTCTGTTGCTCCCTCCTTCCTTTTTTTGTTAGTTTCAATGGATTTTGTTTTGTTGAATCAGAAACAATAAAAAAAGTGAATAGTTTAGGCCATTTTATGTTATTGTGGGACAATACACTTACAACCAAGATACATGAAGAAATGGTGTCTGATGTGAAGGAACTTAGTTTCCAACATGCAAAAATGTCCAGACCTCAGTCCCACTGAGCATGTGCTAAAAAATATAAATGTATAACAATATATGTAAGTGTCATCCCCAGTACTCTTTTTTTTTTATTCCCCATGTGCTCTGTGATCTAGGCTGTGTTCAAATTGGCACACTTGCTTACTGCCCAGCACACAGTGTATACTTCCTACTATTTTTTAAAGAATAGTGTGTCAAACAGTATAAAATAAGCAACAAATGTTTCAGAGTAGTGTGCTAAAGTGTTGTCACATAAATAAATATTTATTCAGCACAGCTGCTGAGGTTGTTACCTATCAAATAAATGTACTAACCATTATTTTTTGCAAAGGCTTGTTAATTATGGATTCATACTAAGAATGCTAAATTGCCTAATTGAACTAATTTCATAATTAATGGGCTTTACATACTGAGCAGAGCTAATAATAATTGTGTAAATAGTAGTTAGGTGGTAGATATTTATATTTCAGTACTGTAGTACATTTTAAAACAGAATGCAATATCATAGTGTTTTTAAATTATCAGACTTAAAAATATTATTAAATTAATTCAAGTTGACTGGCACAAAAACCTCCCTATACCTATGCTGCTAACCACATAATAACACTGTATTATTACATGTTTTATTATGTTTTATTTCCAAATATTTCCTTTATTTTTATTGAAAATAAATGCCTTTCTGATCTCATATGGGTTGGGAAAAATGAGTAGCCTAGAACAAGTTTTGGTAAAGCGCGGCCTCAAACTCGGGTCGCTTTTGTCAAAATCTTTTATCACACATATTTTACTTGCTGCACTACTGATATTACAGTTAAATGGGCATCTTTTGCAGTTCTGTTTATCGCAGTCAGGCATTGGTGGGCGATGTTATTGTAAATTGTCTCTTCCAACAAATGTATATATTACTTCAATATTTGTATTATTCAGTATCTGTACAATAGAGATAAAGGTGACATCATTTGACTTGATCAGAAACGTGCTGTATAGATTAAAGTTCAATTTATGTTCTACTTACAATATTGTTTTTAGATACACAGGGTAAACTAGATAAACTAGTTTGTAGTTTACAGTAACTTGTATATGTATAAAAGTGTTTTTATAATTACCATTCCCTGACTTCACTTCACTCACAGGTTTCTAGATGAAACACTGAGCGCGTTGAGTTCTGGGAAACAGTATCCCATGCAGTGTCTTCAGATTCATACATCAAATTTCAGCAAATTTAGCATGTAATCTGGGCATTCCATGCATACAAAACATTCTCTTACTATTCACAGTATACACGCATAGCAGGAGTTGTTTGGTAGTATGCCATTCTGAACACAGCTTCTGTACTGATTTCAGTGTGATTGAATTATATTTAGCAGATTCTGATAAATATATAACAGGTCATTTGGGTATTTGATGCATACAGAAAATTTACACACTGTGCACATCATACATACTGGATACTGCAGAAACAGTAAGAGTAGTATGATAGTATGGCATTTCGAACACAGCACATATCTCTGTCTATGTCTGATTGCGTCATAATGTCAGGTGTGTCACATCAATTATCCTCGTTAAAGGGTTAGTCACCCAAAAATGAAAATTAGACTGTGTTTTACTTAAGTAGTAAAACAAGTAATGACTCGTACAGTGTAAGAACAATGCCGATCCGAGAACATTACGAGCACCTCCCGACCTCCAGATAATTTCAAACATGTCAAACGAAATCGGACTCTGTCAGTTTAAATTCGTGGCGTATGTGCAGTTGAACAAGACGATTTGGCGATCCATCTGAAGTTGACCAATCAGAAGATGATAAAAAATTACAGATTATCTATATAAATAGTCTATATAGTAATTTTAGTTTATTATACAGCTCTATTAGCTGCTACAAAGAAAACTATTTCATCCTTACAGGCCCGGCGCCGGGGGAGGGGGGTTTGCCGGTGGGCTTGAGTTTATAGTGTATTATAGCCTTACTAATACAACTGCCTGCTATTGAATCGGCTTGTTTTTTGATGGAAAAGCTGCTCACAACCTCTTTTTTCTTCGAAATAATAGCATAACTAAATAGATTTGTCAAACAATCCAGTGTATCTTCTCCTTTGGAAAGCGTTAAATAATTTTACAACGAATTTTCACAGAGGTGGGCAATGTAGCCAATCACAGACATGAGTGTTGACTTCTAAAACGCAATGGCCAATCAGAGGTGTTTAGGTTGGAATCCACCACCCCAGTCACCGTTTTTTTGTCCAGAAATGGGTTCTATCCACCTTTTTCCTGACATAAAAATGGCTGCCGCCATTTGTAAATTCTATGGGTCTAGCTTCTGGTCTCATTTGCATCCAGCTATGTTTAGCTGTACAAAACAAGCTGTACAAAACAAAACAAAATTCTTTGCTGCTTGATATTGACAATTGATGTGTCATATCATATTATTTTAATCTGTTATCTTAATGAAGAACACACTGGCTTGTACTGCAGTTTTACCGTTTACTGCATGTTGTTATTCTCCGCGGTATTTACCTATAGTGGCTAATGGAGAGGAAGTCTCTGTCACGCTGTCTGGTCTCTGTTTCCCTGGGTGTCCACTAGTGGTCTCACTTCCCCATAGGCACCTCACCGTGGGCACTACAATTCCCACTAGCCTTGTCCCTTTATCAGAGTAATTGCACTCCTGTTAATTGCACTCAGGTGTCTTCACTTGTTAGTCATTGTCCTCCTTATATTAACCAGTCCTTTTCTGTTTGTCTGCATGGAGTCCTTACTTTCCATCACCAAGTTTCCTCGCGTTTTCCAAATCATCGAGTTCCTGTTTGTTTGTTTGTTTGTTTCTGTTTGGACCGATGTTTGGTTACGACCCCGGCTTGTGTTTACTCTGATTTTGGATTGCCCAATAAAATCTCACACTGCACTTGGATATTCCATCTCCTGTGTTCCCAGACGTGACAGAAGGACTCCTTCATGCCAAGATCTAGTGGTGTGGGATTTCGTATACGTTCCCCAGCCAACATAGAGTAGCGGATGGGGAGACTTTCAAACTTAACCACTCTTCGTCAAAAGGGGAGTGAGGTGGGGTGCTTGGCACAAATGTTCTGGACAATGGCAGTGGGGATGGGGTATAATGATGAGACCCTGAAGGACCTTTTCAAGGACTGCCTGGATGACCCTTTGCCTGGGTGGGAGATGAAGGGGCTGGAGATACTGGATTTTTGGGGGTTCACCAGTTACCTACAGCATCGATGTCGGTTGGATGACTCAGCCACACCTGTCTCTCGGTGGGATGGCTGACTCTAGACTGGGGTCTACAGACAATAGGACCGCCAACCCAGCACCACTGCACAATATGGCCGCCAGCCCAGCGCCACAGCACAAGGTGGTCACCAGCCCAGCGCCACGATGCAAGATGGCCGCCAGCCCAGCGCCACTGCCCAAGATTGCCGCCGGTCCAGAGTAATGGCACAAGATGGCCGCTTGTCCAGCACCACTACATGGGATGACAGCCACAGTTGACCCTCCAGAGTCGAGTCAGGTTCCCATTGACCCTCCACGGTCGAGTCAGGTTCCTGTTGACCCTGCAGGGTCGAGTCAGGTTCCCGTTGACCCTGCAGGGTCGAGTCAGGTTCCCGTTGACCCTGCAGGGTCGAGTCAGGTTCCCTTTGACCCTCCAGGGTCGAGTCAGGTTCCCGTTGACCCCCCCAGAGTCGAGTCAGGTTCCCGTTGACCCTCCAGAGTCAGGGCAAGTCACCGTTGACACTCCAGAGTCAGGTCAATTCACCGTTGCCACTCCAGACTCAGGTCAAGTCACCGCTGACACTCCAGAGTCAGGTCAAGTCACCATTGATACTCATGAGTTAAGCACTACCACAGTTAGACCTCAGGAGTCAAATCAAATCACTGGTGATCTTCAAGGACAGAGTCAAGTCACCGGTGTTCTTCATGGGCCGATTCAAGTCACCATTGATCTTCATGTGCAAAGGCAAGTCACCAGTTATCTTCATGGACAAAGTCAAGTCACCAATGATCTTCAAGGACAGAGTCAAGTCACCGGTGTTCTTCATGGGCAGATTCAAGTCACCATTGATCTTCATGTGCAAAGGCAAGTCACCAGTTATCTTCATGGACAAAGTCAAGTCACCAATGATCTTCATGGGCAAAGTCAAGTCACCAGTGTTCTTCATGGGCAAGGTCAAGTCACCGACTATCTTCATGGGCAAAGGCAAGTCACCATTTATCTTCATGAGCAAAGTCAAGTCACCAATGATCTTCATGGGCAAAGTCAAGTCACCAGTGTTCTTTATGGGCAAGGTCAAGTCACCGACTATCTTCATGGGCAAAGGCAAGTCACCATTGATCTTCATGAGCAAATGCGAGTCACCATTGATCTTCATGAGCAAAGTCAGGTCACCAATGATCTTCATGAGCAGAGTCAAGTCACCAATGATCTTCCTGAGCAGAGTCAGGTCATCTTCCTGAATCCAGTTTAAACTCTGCAGAACTACCAAAACTTCTCCACGTCTCTGCTGAACTACCAAAGCCTCTCCACGTCTCTGCTGAACTACCAGAGCCTCTCCACGTCTCAGCGCTCGACTGATCCTGTCGTGGCCACGGAGGCCACCCTTAACTTGTTCATGTTCTCTGTTTCAGACTTGCCTATCCAGACTTGCTCTCATGTATCATCTCGACCGCACGGATGTGGTGGTCTTCTGCGCCGCCCTGGTGGGCTTCTGTCTCAACCGCACGGATGTGGTGGTCTTCTGCGCCACCCTGGTGAGCTTCTGTCTCGACCGCACGGATGTGGTGGTCTTCTGCGCCGCCCTGGTGGCTCCTGTCTCGACCGCACGGTTGTGGTGGTCTTCTGCGCCGCCCTGGTGGGCTTCTGTCTCGACCACACGGATGTGGTGGTCTTCTGCGCCGCCCTGGTGAGCTTCTGTCTCGACCACACGGATGTGGTGGTCTTCTGTGCCGCCCTGCTGGGCTACTGTCTCGAGCGCACGGTTGTGGTGGTCTTCTGCGCCACCCTGGTGGGCTTCTGTTTCGACCACATGGATGTGGTGGTCTTCTGCGCTGCCCTGGTGGGTTTGACTCAACCGCATGGCCTTAGTTCCACCTTGCTCCACCCTGGATTCCTGCCCTGTCGATTCGGCCCTGGGCCACTGAACTTTCTGTTCTCCCCTGGACTTGTGTTTTGTTGTTGTCTTTGTTTTTGTTTTTTGGCACTTCCTGTCTCTGTTTCCCTATATTACCTGGCCCTCCGTCCCTCCCCCTGGTCCTCCGCCGATCCACCTCCCACCTGGGTTCCTTGTGTTTGTTAATTGCACTTGTCTCTGTTCCCATTTTACCTGGCCCTCCGTCCCTCTCCATGGTCCTCCGCCACTTCCCCTCCCTCCTGGTCTCTGTATTCCTTGGTCTCTTCTTGGTTTCGGGTGGAGCATCTGGTAGCTGCTCCATGGAGGAGGGGGTAATGTCACACTGTCTGGTCTCTGTTTCCCTGGGTGTCTCACTAGTGTCTTCACTTGTTAGTCATTATCCTCCCTATATTAACCAGTCCTTTTCTGTTTGTCTGCATGGAGTGCTTACTTTCCGTCACCAAGTTTCCTTGCATTCCTAGTCTTCAAGTTCCTGTTCTTGTTCCTGTTTGTTTGTGTGTTTGTTTCTGTTTGGACTGATGTTTGGTTACGACCCAGGCTTGTTTTTACTCTGATTTTGGATTGCCCAATAAAATCTCACACTGCTCTTGGATCTTCCGTCTCCTGTGTTCCCGGACGTGACAGTCTCACCCATAGGCTTACTTCTGCATTAAGGAAAAAGATTGATATAATGCTCGTAACTTTTTTCTAACATAGACATTTAAAAGTGGATAATATCATGATCAACACTTACCCCTCACGTTTTTTCATTAACTTATGATGGAAAAGGAATGTAATATAAATGTTTGAAAAATATAAAAATAAATAATCAACAAGCATAGGGAACATTTGAGCAATATGAAAAATAAGTAATTGGTGCTAAACTCTATCAGTATCCTTCTGTAAAAGGACAGCGCTTTCACTACAACTGCTAGAATCAACTGAAATGGGAGTTTCTCAAATTTAGAAGTATTCAGCACAGGAGAATTTCATAATAAAGCTATAGCATTTTCAAAGGCAGGTTTTCTGACCATAGGCCTCTCTGGGCTCATCTGATTATTCAAAGGTGAAAGTGAAAGCAAAGTGATGTATGGTGACCTGTACTCAGAAATTGTGCTCTTCATTTAACCAATCTAAATGTGCACACATACAGTAGTGAACACACACCTAGAGCAGTGGGCGGCCATATTGCTGCAGCACCCAGGGAGCAGTTTGGGGTTCAGTGCCTTGTTTAAGGTTCTCACCTCAGTTGAGCTATTGAGGGTGGAAAAGAGCACTGGTTATTCACTCACCCTCACAACAACTCCTGCCAGACCTGAGACTCAAAGAACTATAGAGAACAACATTGTCCAAGTAAGCATTATATCCTGTTCTTTCTAAAGGTTGAATAAGCCAAGAACTAAAACTCAGTTCTGGTAAATTGTAAGTAGATAGTCCACCTCCTTACACAATTCCCCTTTCATGGGATTCACTCAACAGGCATGTTGTTTTACCATTTGGGCCCCAATGTCAATGTCATGCTCAGTGATATGAGTTAAGGTAGGGACAACAGAGAAGAGACCAAAGATGAAAAGGAGGGGAGTGAATAAAGTCCAAACACTAGGCTGGAAAGACTTGAAGACAGGCAAGCTTGGGTGAAAGGTCACAGAGTCCAGTCCAGGATAGCTGACCACCAGAGACCAGTGAAGGCAGAGAAGCTGGAGGCCAGAGGAAAAGCACCGGTGGCCTGACACTCCTCAGCACTCTACATTCGTGATACATCAGGCATTGCACAGGCCTAGCAGCTTGGCAGACACAGGGAGGTCACCAGTAGCTCATTCCCCAGGAAAGAATAGCAGACAGGCAATAAACTTAAACCAAACACGATGAAACCTTCGGGTTGAAGTTGAAATAATGAACTGACAACACAAGAGAGAAAGGGAGCACAATATAAAGAGGCTGAGAATATGAGGAACAAGTGAGAACACTCACATGATCAGAGACGGGTAACAGGAGACAACATTTTTATCTAATTAGATACGTTACTAATGAATTTAAGGCAATCGGTTTCCTCACTTTTTCTTAACTTATTACATTTTACAGTCCGGGTAGTTGCATGTGCTCCAGTGTATGGTAAACAATGGTGTCAATATTATCTTATCAGTTTGAGCCTGAATCAGACCCAGGGAATATCATTGAAGAGGGTTGAGCATAATAGAATGGGGTTTTGTTTGTAGTTATCTCATAATTTTTAGCTTCATTGTTATTTAGACTTTTTAGAACGAATGTACAAAAATATCTGATCCCAAATGACCCCATTCCAAAAACTAAGGATGGCTTTACTAAAGTCTTTAATTCATAAGTATGCTGGTGGGTTTAAAAAGAAGTTTGTAGGTGTTAATTAATTTTTTTAGCACAAAACTGAGATCTGTAACGTTAAGTGTTTTGTTTCATAGCATTCAGTGCATTCATAGTAATCGTAGCATCACATCATTTCCTAGCCTAGCCGTGGTTACCATAGCATTTCCATAGCTAATTTTTTTCAGCATTTAAATAAAAATAGCTAATACTGTAGGTTGCGCTCCATCTGTCTTCTCAGAAAGAGAAGTGTACAAGTGTTCAAACAAACTGAAAAGGCATATATCAATTTAATATATATTTTAAATACACACTACAGTAAAGAAAGGTTTTAAAATATTTCTATCTACAATTCAATTCAAAACTTTATTAACGACACACTCGGTCCAACAGACACAACAATAGCAACATACAAAAACACACACAAGGACAAAAATCCACAATAAAACATATTTACGGGTGTAATAAAACGCCAATGATTCCACATATTTGAAAAAAGCTTGACTGAAATTAGTGCCAAGTTCGTCAGTGTTACAATTATGCTGTTTGTAGATTCTGATAACCTAAACATACACCTGTAGGATTACGCAACAAAGCAGCGCAAGTTGGCACACGAGCACTGACAAACATTCTCTCATGTAATGTTTCATCACTTTTCTGGAAAGATTTGAGTGTCTACTGTTTTTCTAAAGTTAAAATGAGTTGTAATTTACACATTAAGGATGTTTTTTTGTTGTTGTTTTTTTTTTTAAACCCAAACAAATCTTTAGAATAATCTGTTATTCTGTTATTGTTAATACATTTTATGTAATGTATGCTAAAGAAGAAAAAAAAAGAAAAAAAAAAAGAGCAGTGACAAACATTTGGCTTGCACTGCTCCATAGTGGCACCTTAAGTAGCAATCTCATACCATCATTATAAGCTACATTAAGTCTCTACATGCTGCTCTTTCTATAATGCTGCCACAAATTACCAGTATACATAGATTATAAATGACTGCCAATTTAACATTAATTTAGTGTGGTACATTTTTAAAAAGAAACAAAGAAATATAGTGGCATTGTTACATATGCATGACATTTATATCGTTCCTCAAGTAATGGCTTGTACTAATTATGGCTGCCCCCTAGTGGCCAAACGTTTTGTTACGTGTCTTTATTTATTAGGTACCGATTTCATTCACCTGCGCTCCTGAGCTGAGCTGTATAAATGGTGTTATGACGCTGTAAGCAGTTGCTGGACTTTTACTGGCTACTGGAGGAGAACTGGACCAGGGGCTGAATCGGCAGTTTTGCTGTGATTTTTCTTCTCTCGTTTGTGCAAAGTAACGCTTCAACATATCCCCCTTTTTAAAACGAGCCTTTGCTTGCTTCCACCTCTGTTAAGTTCATACATGTAACAGGCATAATGAGCCAAAAGAGTCTCAATAAAGATAAATGCACACACTACATTTACATATGCACACATAGGATTCATACATGCACACACATAATCCATAAATACATGCACAGGATACACAAATGCGCACAAAAATCACAAATGCACACACACAATTTAAAAAGCACAGAAGATTTACAAATGCATACAAAATTCAGAAATGCACACAAAATTCAGAAATACACACACAATTCAGAAATGCAAACAACATTTACAAATGCACTAAAGATTCACAAATGGACAGGACAAGATTCAGAAATGTATTTCTGAAGCACACACACATATATCTTGATTTACAAACTGCTTGCGGTCTGCGACTTCACTGCATTTGTGTGTGAATTTTGAGACTCCCCTGACTTGGCTCGACACACAAATGCCTTTTTTTAAACAGGGAATTATCTGCAACCAATCAGATATCTCCCTTGTTTTAGCCAATCACAAGAATGCACCCCACGTGGGGGATTGTTTACTTATAAGCCAATCAGTGAACGACTCACTTTCCTCAGCGAACGATTCACTTTCCTCACGCAGCGAACGACTCACTTTCCTCAGCGAACGATTCACTTTCCCCACGCAGCGAACGACTCACTTTCCTCAGCGAACGACTCAATTACCTCAGGCAACCGGCGACTCACTTTGTGCAGCCGGACACCCACTTTGCGCAGCAGGAGACTCACTTTCCACAGCCAGAGAGTCACTTTCCTATCGCAGCGAACGACTCACTTTCCTCACGAGTCACGCAGCGAACGACTCACTTTCCTCACGCAGCGAGCGACTCACTTTCCTCAGCGAACGATTCACTTTCCTCACGTAAAGTGAAGGAAAATATAAAGTGACTTCTATATTGCATCCAAAAGAATATTTAGATATACTTAAATATTCAAAAAGATGTACATTTTTTTTTTACTTTCATCAAAATATTTCAATAAAATGAAATAATTGCCTATTGCAAATTTATGAATCCATATGGTTAACTTTTGATATGTATTGAGACATTGTTTAATTTATATTTTGTAAAAAATAATAAAAAATAAACTTGAATTGTAATCTAAACAAACATGTTATTTCTTACAATTTCATAAATAAGTAGGCTGTAATATGCTGCACCACAGGCATATTGCAGCTGTGTGAATGCGTTCATGTGATTGGCTTATAAGTAAACAATCCCCTAGGTGGAGTGCGTTCTTGTGGTTGGCTAAAAGAAGGGAGATATCTGATTGGTTGCTGATCATTCCCTGTTTAAAAAAAAAATGCAGTCAAGTTCACAGACCGCAAGCAGTTTGTAAATCAAGATATATGTGTGTGTGCATCAGAAATATATTTCTGAATCTTGTCCTGTGCATTTGTGAATCTTGAGTGCATTTGTAAATGTTGTTTGCATTTCTGAATTGTGTTTGTATTTCTGAATTTTGTGTGCATTTCTGAATTTTGTATGCATTTGTGAATCTTCAGTTCTTTTTGATTTTTGTGTGGGCTTTTGTAAATTTTGTGCGCATTTGTGTATCCTGTGTGTGTAATTATGAATCATGTGTGTGCATGTATGAATCCTATGTGTACATATGTGAATGTATTGTGCATTTATCTTTATTGAGACTCTTTTGGCTCCATACAGGCATGGTATATGGAATATGGCCATTTCTTTTCATGTCTATCATTTTGAATGCTAATATTCAATACTATGTGATTGATTGTGATTATTTGATTATTACTTGGCATATCAACTAATTCAATAAAAAAAATAATTAAATCAGTTAATTGGCAGGAATGATTTTTTACTCTACAACAGAACATTCAGGTTTATACACTACATATTCACAACATTCTATTTTCAATATATTAGTATCCACCGGACTATTAACATTAATTATTCAATACAAAACATATTGAAGTTATAGTTTATATATATAATGGCATGGTTTTGTGTGTGATCAATTGGCTCACATGGGCCTGTATTCACAAAACATCTTTAGGCAAAAATAGTAGCTCATAACTTGCCGATTTAGGAGAAAATCTTAGAAATAATGGGCATGTCAATTCTAAATGTAGGACTCTTACATTTTTACTCTAAGAGTATTTCACAACGTGTATTAGCTCTAAAACTAGCTCCTAAATCTGTGAAAGTTAGGAGCTGTGAAGAGGACTCCCAAGTCACTAAGATCAAACCACAAACTATCCTAAAATGGCCATTGCCGGCGTCTGCCTATGAATGTAAACGGTTTAGACACATTTGATGATAATAACCTTTTAAAAAGGTATCGTCTTTGGCTTTGGAGTTTATTTATTTGTATTTTTATTTTTTTAAGTTTCTATGTATTACTATCAGCCATGATTACTCTACTCTGTTAATTAAAAGGCTGTTATATGTATATTCACTAATTGCTTATGAGACGCATACAAGAGGCTGACAATTAGCTGAAAATATACTTGTTTAATTAGTGACACTTAGGCTGCATTTTAAAATCTTTGAATTTGAAGGTGACAAAATGTGTATTTTTAAATCTTAATATATGGCAACATCTTGCTCTACAATATCTCTGTGAATAAATCCCTGATGGAGACTATTAGCCAATCACTGTGTGAATAGTTAATAAGCACGCTGACATCATCCATAGCAACAAGGTCAACCCCGCCCTTTCCCTTAGATTAAGACTTCTCTCTATTCTTTAGGAAATGTTTTTCTCAGCATCTTTGTGAATAGAATAACATGTTTTGTGAATACAGGCCCAAAGTTATCTTAGAACATTAGCAATTTTTTCCTGTTGCTCTTTTATTCTCTTTAAGAGGTTCCAGATGTTTCTTCTGCAGTTCCCTCTATAAATTGATTTCATCCTGCAACGTGTGAGAAAAGAGGCATTAAAACATATCAGTTGATATTTATGTAATGCTAATTTCTAATCAGCGAGATGGTAAAAAAAAAAAAAATTGTTGTAGTTTAGTGTACTATTGAAATGGTAGTTTAGTGTGGTCAAATGGTAAATTTAAAGTGTGAATATTAGAATTTCTATTTTATAACGTGGATATTCGGTTATTTAAGAAACATTGCAAAGTTTTTTACCATCAAATTTATCATCAAATTTTATCTCTTTAATGCATCCTTGCTGAAGTCTTACTGTGCCAACTGAAAAAGAAAACGCTGGAAGGAACACTGGAAGGAAAATAAAAAAAAGTTACCTATGATTGAAAGAATTGTTCCCACCATGAGAAATGCATAGAGTACACTCATGATTGCTGCGATTTTAATCTGTGTGTCAGATTTCAGTTTAAAGCACAGGATGAGGTAGACAGTAGGGGGCACTATGGCCAAATCTAGGGCTATATTTTCATCCACATTCAAGTTGAACACAAAGCTTCCTGCAAGATAAAGCACTTTAATAAATATTTTGGACAAATGTTACTGTTAAAACATCACTATGATGCCATATTTCTAAAACAAAATAATACATCTAATAAGGACAAATTTACTGGAAACCTTATCTGATATCATGAGACAGATACTGGCAGGGCCCAGGATGGAAGGGACAATGCTGATAATCTGGTACAAGATGTAAGGTTTTGAGATAGAGCTTCCTTCCTCTGAGAGGTCAGTTCTCCTGAACCCAAGAGGTCAATGGTGTTGGCCAAGGTAGAGGGTCCCCAGCGTCTGCGCTGGTTGTAGAACTCTTTAAATTCCTGTGGAGCATTGGTGTATGCATCAGATGCTGCGTTATACTCCACCCTCCAGCCCTGCTGCAGCAGCAGAGTGCACAACCAGCGGTCCTCACCTGACATTACACCAAACAGATGGGGAATTATGTTAGTCTAGGTTTAATTGGTATTATTTGTCAGTTGTTAGATTCAAGCAGACCTTGATCACACTGGACGTATTGGCTGGCTTCATTGGCTTTGGTTGTGTATCTCTTCATGACATTGTCGTCCATGAGTGCGGCTCCTCTAAAAAGACTGAAACATCCAGGACTGCACAGCACACAGCCGAACACGTGCTCTGCAGTCTTTTGTAGCCAGTGGCCTACTGCATATTCAAACTTCTGATACCACACCATGGGCCCTTCAAGCATAGTGAAGAAATTATCTCAGTCAATTCATCCCTGTTCATCTATAAATAAGTAGTCTCTTGTGAAGTTTTAGAATAGATCTTTTGTCTGATTCCAGAATAGTGGATGTCAGATTTTATTTATTAATTGTAGAATTTAGTAGTGTACTTAATATAGACTAGACCATGTTTTCATGGTTTTCAAAGACGAGTATATGTCTACCCTTAAGAAAAAGAAGTTTATTCAAGTGTATTATTAGTATATTTCTTTTCAACTAAAAATAGGAAAGTATGCTTTTAGTTTACTTTTTATGTACTTCTCAGAAATGGGCTTCATGTACTCCTCAGAAATATACTTAAAATTACATGACTTATACTTGACTTATACTTACAATAACTCTAAATATATTTGAGCTATACTCATAGAATCCAAGTTTTTATTATTATACGTAGATGGCGCTAGTAAACATCTGTACAGAAAAAAAAAAAAACACAAGTGAAGAAGAAAAAAGAAACAACAGATACTGGCACATGTAACACGATCATCTGACATGAAACCATCAAAACTGTAACCTTATAGAAGTCAACCGATGAAGAGTTAATAGTTACATTCAAGCTTTGGGGTGTTGATCGACTCCATCTACATTTTGATTATAATTCTGAATCCAATTCATAGTCCTTTTCAGCTTTTTGTTCAAAATTGTATTCCTTAATTTTTTTTTTCAACTTACCCACATTAAAGTGTTTTTAAAAAAAGAAAGCATGAAGCTAGAATAAAATGTTTCTGTTTACAAGCAGATAACCTGTTCTTTCTTTGGATGTTTTGTATGTTCAGATATTCATACAACAAAATACGTACAAAATACAAACCTACTGTAAATAGGGACATAGTAGTATACTTAAAGTATGATGTAAAGTTCACTTAAAGAAAATATGAATATACTTGTTGTATAAAACTACTAAATTAGTAGTTTACTGGGACTATACTTCAAAGTGTACAAATTATTTAATTAGTAAACTATCAGTATACATAAGTTCACTTTTAGTATAATTGCAGTACAAACTACAAAACAGAGTTAAACTACTGTTATACTTAAAGTTTACTTAAAAGTATACTTTTATATTCTAAAAATAGCACACTTTCAAGTACTGTATACTACTAGAACACTGATATTTGTATAATTGCTACATAAAGTATACTTAAAATATACTTCAACTTTACTTAAGTATACTTAGTAAAATAAACTTAAAGTATACTACTTTTTGGTAAGGGAGGCCCTGGACTTCTCCCCCTCCATTCTTCGAGATATCCACCCGGAATAGGGAACGAGATGTTGCGGTGACGTCACCGTATGGGAAAACCTCTTGGTGTGATGAATGTCTGAAGCCCTGTACCATCCCTCCAATCTTATTGGCCAAATAGCACTTTGCACCGCCTTACGCAGGCGTTATAGTATACCTCCATGCTCTACTATTTAATGATAATAAGGAAACGCTAACAAGGTACGGAATGGCCCTAACCACAGCATCTTGTTCCCTATTCAGGGAACTGTGGTTACATACATAACTGACATATTCCCTTTCATAGGTCACTTCGATGCTGCGGTGACATCACTGTATGGAAATGCTATACCATCACGTCTGACGTACCTGAGATAGCTGGGATCCAAGGAAAGCATATGCTCAAACGGAAAGAACCTGAGAGCCAGGAGCCATCCTCACATACAGGCTGTAAAATTTGACAAAAGTGCACGTTGAGGTCCATCCTGCTGCAGCACATATATCATCCATAGAAGACCCACAAATGAAGGCTTGTGATTAAGCCACCGTCCTCGTAAAATGAGCTTGAATTCCTAAGTGCAAAGCAAAGCCGCATGCCTCATAGGCTAAGTATATAGCCTCCACCAGCTAATGGGACATGTGTTGCTTTGTGACAGCACAACCTTTATTTTTACTCCCAAAACAACTGAACAGCTGGTCGGACTCACGCCATCGGGCTGTACAATCAACAAAGATCTTAGCGCCCTCACAGGACAAATGCTTAAATCTCCTAACACCGCCTTCGTGGGGAAGAAAGCCTCCAAGACCACCTGCTGGAAGCAAAAAGGATTTGAATCAACCTCAGGGACATAGTCAGGCCTTGGTCACAACAAAACTTTCACAAATCCTGGTGCAAAATCCATGCACGAAAAGGAAATAGAAAGAGCTTGTAAATCCCCAACTCTTTTGAGGGAGGATAAAGCTAAAACTAGGACTGTCTTTAGAGTCAGGATTTGTTTTAGTTTTTTGACAATTTCCAAGGGCTCAAACAGATGTCCTGCTCAGATGATTCAGCACAAGATCTCGATGAGAGCATCCTCGAGTCTGTGATTGTACTAATACCAGACAATAGTCAAGGTAATTTAGCACACGAAGCCGTGAAGCACGGAATTTATACGCCTCTAAATCAAATCTGAGGAACTTCCTTTGTCTTGTAATTTGTTTTACCATCAGCATCTTGAATTTGCATGTCCTGCGTGCAAGATTCAAATGGTGTAAATCCAATATTTGTCGTGAGCCACCATCTTTTTTTTCTTTTTTTTTTGCCACAACAAAATATCGGAAATGAACAAGACCGTGACAGCGCAAGCACACCCGCCAAAAAGCAATCTACAACAGTCTTACTTTTGTGGCTCTCATGGCAGTAAATAATATGATCAACAGGTCAGTACAGATATTTCATAAAAACATTAAAACAAGCAGGGTTATGAAAGAACCCTTTAAAAGACTCACACCATGTCCATGGCCGTAGCCAGGCTTTGAAAATTAGTGAGGTCCTGGGGGTTTCTATAATAACCCCCTTATTATATAACTGTGCTATAATGACCCTGTGTCTTCAGTCTGTGAAAGAAAGAAATCCAGCAACTATTTTTTGAAAGACACTGATTAAAACCGAAGTACTTGATATTGTCAATAACTTTAAGAATAAAACATCAAGAGACAGTAATGATATTGATATGTTTTTAATTAAACAATTAATTGTAGAAATAGTAGATCCCATAGTATATATTTCCAATCTCTCTCTGAAATTGGGTTTTTTTTTCCCACAAAGATGAAAATAGCTAAAGTCGTTCCTATCTTTGAAGCTGGTGAACAGAATCTTTACACTAATTATAGGCCAATTTCATTGCTTCCCCAATTTTCTAAAATTCGGGAGAAGATATTTTCCACCAGATTGGACAGTTTTATTGATAAACATGGGATCTTAACTGATAGTCAATAAGGTTTTAGATCAAATCGTTCTACATCTCTGGCTCTAATTGACCTGGTGGAAGAATTAACAACTAGTATTGATGATAAGAAGTTGCTATAGGTGTATTCATTGACCTTAAAGAGGCCTTTGATACAATGGATCATCACATTTTGCTTCAAAAATTGGAAACGAATGGAATTAGAGGAATAGGGCTAAATTGGATTACAAGCTATTTAGATCATAGACAACAATTTGTGCAGATGGGAGAGGTAAAGTCAAAGCTCCAAAATACAATATATGGTGTACTGATGATAAGAAGTTGCTATAGGTGTATTCATTGACCTTAAAGAGGCCTTTGATACAATAGATCATCACATTTTGCTTCAAAAATTGGAAACGTATGGAATTAGAGGAATAGGGCTAAATTGGATTACAAGCTATTTAGATCATAGACAACAATTTGTGCAGATGGGAGAGGTAAAGTCAAAGCTCCAAAATACAATATATGGTGTACCACAAGGTTCAATACTAGGACCAAAATTATTTATATTATACATAAATGATATTGTCAAAACTTCTGATTTGTTGAAATTCGTAATCTTTGCAGATGATACAAATATATTTTGTGAAGGAGAAGGGGCGGATCTAGAAAAATATTGATGGGGTGGCAAGAAGGGGGCAGGAATTTTTGAGGGGTGGCACTGGCAACATATGGCAGACGTATATACAGTTGCTGGTCGTATAATTAGAATATCTTCAAAAAGTTTATTTCACGAATTCCCTTCAAAAAGTTAAATGTGTATATTAAATTAATTCCTTATACAGAAACTGATATATTTCAAATGTTTATTTCTTTTAATTTTGATGATTATACCTGACAACTAAGGAAAATCCAAAATTCAGTATCTCAGAAAATTAAAAGTATGAGCATGTACAGCACTCTATACTTAGTCTTACTGCAGCAATACGCCGTGGCATGGAGTCGATCAGTCTGTGGCACTGCTCAGGTGTTATGAGAGCCCAGGTTGCTCTGATAGTGGCCTTCAGCTCTTCTGCATTCTTGGGTCTGGCATATCACATCTTCCTCTTCCCAATACCCCATAGATTTTCTATGGGGTTAAGGTCAGGCGAGTTTGCTGGCCAATTAAAAACAGGGACACCATGGTCCTTAAACCAGATACCGGTAGCTTTGGCAATGTGTGCAGGTGTGAAGTCCTGTTGGAAAATGAAATCTGCATCTCCATAAAGTTTGTCAGCATTAGGAAGCATGAAGTGCTCTAAAACTTCCTGGTATACAGCTGTGTTTTCCTTTGACCTCAGAAAACACAGTGGACCAACACCAGCAGATGACATGGACCCCAAACCATCACTGACTGTGGAAAATTTACACTGGACCTCAAGCAACGTGGATTGTGTGCCTCTCCTCTCTTCCTCCAGACTCTGGGACCCCGATTTCCAAAGGAAATGCAAAATTTACTTTCATCAGAGAACATAACTTTGGACCACTCAGCAGCAGTCCAGTCCTTTTTGAAGCGAGATATTCTAATATTCTAATTTTCTGAGATACTGAATTTGGGATTATCCTTAGTTGTAGGTTATAAACATCAAAATTAAAGGAAATAAACATTAAATATATCAGTCTGTGGGTAATGAATGAATATAATACACAAGTTTCACCTTTTTAATGGAATTCGTGAAATAAATCAACTTTTTGATGATATTCTAATTATATGACCAGCACCTGTATACTGAATTTAGTCACAGTTATCACAGTTTGATGTGGTCTTGTCCTGGTGGTCCTCTGAGACAAGGTATTTACAGGGGATCTGTATCTGGGGCTCTAGTTGTCCTGGTCTCCGCTGTCTTTCAGGGCAGTAGAGGTCCTTTCTAGGTGCTGATCCACCATCTGGTCTGGATACGTACTGGATCTGGGTGACTGCAATGACCCTCTGGTCTGGATACATACTGGATCTGGTGGCCACGGTGACCTCGGAACAAGAGAGAAACAGACAAATATTAGCGTAGATGCCATTCTTCTAATGATGTAGAAGGTACATGTTATGTGAAGTGGAAGTGTTTCCGGTTCCGGTTTACCTTATTAATGCAGCCTAAAAATCCTTTAACGGATTTGGATATTAAAAGCATTTTAGTATGTTATGTATGTGTATGCCAGGTTAGAGGGGGGGGGGGGTGAAATGCTCGTTTTCACTCAAAATCCTGTTAATCTTGAGTACCTATAGAGTAGTAGTGCATCCTTCATAACTCCAAAAAGTATTTAGTTTTATTATATTCATAAGAGAAAGATAGTCTTTACCGATTTTTCCTGGAAAAACAAGAGCGTCTGGAGGCGTGACGTGTGGGCAGAGCTAAAGAATCATGAGCGTGAGTAGGCTTTTGCGTTGAGAGCGTTTGGAAGCTGTGACAGCTGTGAAGGCTGAAACTGAACGAGAGCAGCAGCAGCAACGACTCGCTCCGAGCGGGGCTCGAACCCGGGTCTCCGATGGGAGGCGGACGCACTAACAAGGAGGCAGAGATATTTTAAGCAGTTTTACTCACCGCCTGTGGTTCCAACACACAATCGTGACCCTTTTTCCTTGGGATTGCATCATCCTTAAGAAATAAACGATACGCAAATCCGTCGTCAAACTGGGCTTTGTTTGTAAAAAAAAACATTTTAGAAATGCAGGGAACAAACACAAACACTTGCACAACTCCGTTGATCCTCTGTAAAAATAAACTCCATCCACTGGTCCCTTAATGCTGTTTTTTCTTTGGTAATCTGTGCAGGGTTGTCTTGCCCTGGCAACCAAAAACTAGAGATGTTCCGATACCCTTTTTCTCTTCCCGATACCGATTCCGATACCTGGGCTCAGGGTATCGGCCGATACCGAGTACTGATCCGATACCTGGGTGTATATCTGTATATACAGCTGTATATACTACTAGCCCTGTGTAAATTGCTAGAATTTTTTTATGGTGTGCTTCAGACAGATCCCTCAATAAAACATGAACAAATACATGGTGAACTACTGTATTTATTACAGTATTTTTATTATCTAACATGAATTTGACAGTATTATTTATTTTCTTATGCAAAAAAGAACTTCAAATGCAGCCAAAAATCTAACACCGCAAACTAAAAAAGGTATTTAAGTTTTACAATATAACTGTATAAAAAAACTGCAACAAATAAGTCTAGGAATATAAAAAAAGATCTATTAATCAGATAATCTCTAACAAGTAAAAAACAAGTAAAAAACAAGCAACCATCTAGGCATAATTATTATTATTATAGAGATGTATTATTATTACTGTAGGCTACAACAGTAGCTTTATATATTGTCAATTTACTCATGTAAACCAAACATTTATTTTAATGGGCTGCCATGAAGATCTTTGAGTGTCTGTGTTTATGATATGACAGTATTCTCAAATGAAACGGTAAATTCTCATGAAGTGACGGTTTATGCGTTCGTGTCCTCATGACACACAGCAGAGACTACAAAACAGCGAGCTCTCGCGCATCTGTGCCAGTCACCCACAGAGATGTAGATTTTGCGGGAGTAATATTTAAATAGTATTTTGCAGTTTAATATTCACAGACACTAGTATATATTCGGCTACTGTCTGGAGCCCTGCGTTTTGACTTACACGGAAGCGACTGAACGCAGTTGCCGGTACTGAATATACTTGAGAGTCTGTAACTACCGGTACTACAGAGACATACTGCTAACCACTGATCTATAATATAGTAGCGGCTTCACTGTCTTTTGGCAGTTTAGAATGTGATGAGTGATCCAGTCATATATAGATAAGGGCTGCTAACGCGTTTTCATTTCTTCTTCGCTGCTCTAAACAGGGGTTGCTTGTGGCAACACAGCACAACTTCCTGTGTTTTCAATGCATTTTGAGCAGCGAAGAAGAACCGTGCAGCGGTTAGGCAAAGCTTGCGGTCATAACTAGGTCTTTTTTAAGAAAATGGTATCGGATCGGTATATGAGTTCATGTACTCGCCGATGCCGATGCCAGAATTTGTTGTGGTATCGGAGATATTTCCGATACTAGTATCGGAATCGGAACAACTCTACCAAAAACACACTCCTTTTGTGACATTTCGCGACGCTCTCGCTCTGATCAGTGAATGTCTGTGCTCAGCCTCTCAGTGCTCTGCTATACGGGAGCGCGCGCTCTTCCGGCAGACGTGCCTTAGGACCCATATAAGGAAATTCCGCTCCATCTAACGTCACACAGACCAATACTCGAAAAAAACTTTCCGAAACTTGTGACAAACCGGAAGGAGTATTTTTGGAACAGAAATACTCCTACAAACGTACAACTTAATTTTTGAAATTTTTTTGTCCATGTTTAGCATGGGAATCCAACTCTTTAACAGTGTAAAAAACTCAGTATGCATTAAATAGCATTTCACCCCCCCTTTAAAGAGATGGGTCTTTAATCTAGATTTAAACTGCAAGAGTGTGTCTGCCTCCCGAACAATTTTAGGTAGGTTATTCCAGAGTTTAGGCGCCAAATAGGAAAAGGACCTGCCACCCGCAGTTGATTTTGATTATCTAGGTATTATCAAATTGCCTGAGTTTTGAGAACGTAGCGGACGTAGAGGAGTATAATGTAAAAGGAGCTCATTCTCATAGTCCATATCGAGATTTGATTAAATGTACAGCCTACTTTAGATTTATTCCTTCAAAAATGTCCGAATTCCGTGACGTTCTGCTTTATACAGCAAGTTCATTTGTGACTGAATCCCCGTCGCTTCGCAAACACAGACGGGGTGAATTTATGAATGAAAGTGTGAAATTTCTGACAAAACGAAGTTGTTACGTATCCTCACGCTTTTTAAAAGTGTATCATGTATTAGACTACACAACTAGGCTAGCACTGTGCTTTCATTATAGCTTAATTTCTTGATAGATTGATAATCCATTTTACCACTGTCCTCATGTGTCTCCTTGCGGCTGGTTCCCTCGCTTCGCGCGCACTTTTTTTTTGTTTGTTTTCCAAACAAACCAGTCTCTTGCCGCTCTGGCGCCCTCTCGCGCTGCTGCATTCACTGCAGTCGGCCAATGGAGATTTGTGCTTGTAAATTTTTTAATTGGCCATAACTTTTAATTCGTTGCTGCTAGCAGGGGTGGCAAGGCTTTCTTCTAGGGTGGCATTTGCCACCCCATGCCACCCCGGTAGATCCGCCCCTGTTCCTTATGTATCATTGTGATGATTTTATCAGCAGTTTGCAGAGGTGAGTAAGTGATGTAATGCTAAATTTCTTCAAATGTGTTCAGATGAGGAAACAAAATCATTTACTTCCTAGATAGCCTGAAGGTGAATACATTTGCAGCCAATTTTCATTATTGGGTGAACTATTCATTTAATGCCCATGGTTTGGCCTGTTGTTCAAGTGTCCTCTTAATATTTAGCCTGTTATACTAAATATACTGTTTATAAATAATTTCACAATGCAGTTTACTGATAAACACATATATTTGGGCACAAAACAAGAGTGACCACAGGTCAGGCAGTAGGCTACAGATTTTGAGAATCTTAAAATATTTTCAGACAAAACACAAACAGACATAAAATGTAAAAAGCCACAAAATTTCCAGATGAAAGAAAGCAGATTTAAAACAAAGTTGCCAAGTAGCAAAGGCCAGGAAAACATTTTCAAAGGTATTACAATATAAAAATGTGTACATCAGTCTTTTCTTGAAGAGCTGATAATGTCTTTAAAATCTTACATGAAGTTTGACAATATATTATGTTTACATTACATACTTTAACAGTCCTCTTCTCTGAAAAGTGTGTGAACTCCTCTCTTTGGCAGCTTAGTAAAAGTCTCTGGCATTTCTCCTTCACTTCCCCATTTTGTGTAAATTTTCTCTTCCACAAAGTCACTGAACGTCCCAGATCTCACAGAGGAGTGGGGTGAACTTGTGGTCGCTCATGCGCCACGACTCCAGCACTTCAGCGTGGTGGTGGTTGAGGGTGCGAAGCTCAGTCAGACGACCGAGAAGCCGTGCAAAGTGCTGGGGTTCGTGGGGGTGCTGTAGTTTACAGACCTTCCTCAGCACCTCCAACATTGGCTCCTGCAGACGCTCTACTGCCTCCTGGTCCTTTACATATGGTCTGTCTGTTGTTTAGAAAGAACAGATTCAGTCACATGAAACCAATTTGATTTCGTTATGGCCTTCTGAAGCATGAAACATAGACAAAAATGCGCTTTTCAGTTGTGACCTCCATTAATCATTAACCATATACCTTATTATTTGAACAGTTCAAACTGATTTCATAAAAACCAAAACTGGGTTTTAAATGGGATAAAATGTTTCCATCACATGATGCTTTAGCCTTGGTGAGCGTTAGAGACTTATGTATAAAATGTATAAAAAATAAAAATAAAATGATCCGCATTCTGAAATGTTAAAACATTAGGTGACAGATGGCATCTCACCTGGTGAGAGGATTGTGATAGCAGTGAGGAGAGCATGTTCCTCTTGCATCATCTGTAGCTCCCCAATGCTTTTATAGAAGTTAAACATGGGTGTGATAAACTCTTCAGATATCCCTGTGGAGGAAATAACGATTTTCATATAGATATAGTCATTTATTACCACCTGTAACCACTTTCGAAACATAATTCTTTGAAGCCAAGAGACCAAGGCACACATTTACATTCCAGCTATGATTTAAAGTTAAATGCCATGCCTTCTTTACTAGACTAAAGCTCACATTACATAATGCACTGTAATCTTACTTCCATAAATTCCGTTTGAGCTTCAATAAATAAATCTTATAGGCACCCGTCAAGTATTCAGTAGTAAAATGTCTTTGTTGAATGTTTGAAATGAAGTGTGTTTTTATAACTGGCCTATATTATTCTGAGGCCTCAGGGTGGCGGTGTTTCCTATTTTTAAAAGTGACTAGGAGTGTCCTATGAATTCACTAAATCACACAATTTCCTCTTTGAAAGAATCTTTCCATCCATTATATAAAATGTAGGCATATTGCATTTTAAATAATGCTCTTTTTAATCTACTTTCATCTTGTTGCCTCAGGGAAAAAAAAAATCTAAACCTCCTTAAAACTAGAATAAATTAAGCAAAATTGTGAAAGATTGTTTTTTTTTTCATGAATTTGCCAGTGATGTGAGAAAATGTATTTAAAATACACTTTTAAAGAACACTGTTCATATCTTGCACAAGTAAATTCATCTTTTTTAGGGAACAGATATATTCTCACTGGACAAAAATGAGAAACGAGACAAAATATATCTTAAGAAGATGATTTTGCTGTGTATTCACTGTCTGCTTTGGAAGAGACTTTCTGAAAGTCCCTCAGTGTGCAATGGTAGATCATCAGGGGTCGTGACCTTCTTGCTTTCTATTGTCTGTTAGGTCAGAGCTGATCTGATTCTGGCCTCGGATCCCCACAGCTGTTGCGTTTCCACATTCAGTGGAAATCCCAGTAACAGCAGTTCATTTGAAGCCTGTCTTTGAAGGGCTTTCCTGTTTTGTGTGAGGCCTTTGTCTTTATCATTATCATTGATATAATTATCATACTTTACTGGCTATGTGAGCTGAGAGCTCTTTTCTGATGTAAAGCATTCGGTGTGAAGAGCCATAAGGGTTTGGTTTACAGACCGACCAATCAGGGAATCCCTCAGTGGGAGATGACACACTGAAGACATCAGTAGGGAAAATTTCTTAGCTCAGCTTACCATAATGTTTATATGAAAGAAAAACATTGCCACTAGAGTGGAAAAAACTCTTCAAAAACTCAGTATATAGGTACAAACAGTCACCACCACTGATAGAGAGAATGATTGCAGCATGTGGACTCCGTTCACAGTTTCATTAATTTCCCTTCAGATGAAAGGATAACCTTTGTCATAACTTTCCAAAAAAAGAAGGGAGCAAAAAAAAATAACTGAAAAACAGACACATCACGAAGGCTTCATGCCAGAGTAATGTCAGAGGTGCTGAGAGCCAGAGAGTGGGACAATAGGCCTCTCGATGTTTAGATAGAGAACAATAGCCTCTTTAGACAGTGTGTCTATTTCTCCCACACTGGCCTTTTGCGTGAATATTCCCGAGCCCATACTGCAGAGAAGAAGAGTGATGGACTCAAACAGTCTGCATTTATCTGCCTGTTTAGAAATATTACTGACTGGATGGTCCGTCACGGCTTTTCAAATATTGAGAGGCTGAAAGCAATTTTGAAATAAAGGTGATTCAGTGTGCACCGTAGGAGGGCTGTATTGCGATGCTTTTAAGAGACCGAATTGATCATGCATCCTTCTTTAACCACATCTCTTCTACAAAAAAGATGTCATAAAGCAAAAGCAGAAGATATAATATTGTCCAGCTATATGAGGGCTTTCCTCTTTGTGCTGTTCCTGGCAGTCATCCAGTGCTTAGACTTCTGTGAAACCGAAACTAGTTGGACTTTAGTGTCCTTTTACTCATGTAATGTACACCACGGGATTTTCAAGATGGCAAATTTCCTGTCGTTATTTAGGGCGGACACATACATTATTAATGTAACGTGCCTAGTGAACTTTATGGACTTTGTTCTGGGCTCTGAGGATCTCAACAAGTATGTGGCATACAAGATTGAAACCCAATCCCAGAGCCATCATTCATTTGAACGTGCCATAAAAGCAGATAAAGGTCATGAGTCGCGCTGTAAATTATGCTGCAATCCAAATAATGAACTCACCACTCTGTCTGATCCTGTCTTCTAGTACCTCTGTGTGTCCGTTGGGCAGCTTCTTGGAGAAGACCTGGGCTGAACGCAGAAACATTGCCTCTACGGCAGAACCTTTTAATAAAGCGATCTGATCTTCATGATCCAGAGATTGAAAACCTGCTCAGAATACAAGAACCCCGGTAAGCATGTTTGGACTGGAGGACTGGAGTTAGTGCATTCTCCTCTTCACATCACTGTCATATAAAAAGTGTCACATGACCATTTCTTGAACTTATGTGATTTAATTGTATTTTATTTTTAAACAAGTGGTATTGAAATTGCAATAGAAATAGCTAATCTAGAATTTGAAAAACATTACCTGGTATATTTTTTGTGAACTCAACCAGCACCTGAACATGACTAGTAGCCATTTCAGTCAGTAGAAGGAAGTTTTCTTCTGCGTTAAATTGTTCTTGTAGCTTTGGACAGGATAGAAGGAGGAAAAATCATGCAAATAAGCCACTGTTTTGTGACATTGGGGTGGTGATAACCTCAGTTATGTAATGATTTAACAGCGATAAGAACAGGCCAAGTTGTAAATTGACTTTCAACAGTAGTATTTGGATGTTTTGTGTATTAAAGAATCATAAAAAGTAAAATAAGATTTAAAAGTTTTTTTGGTTTTTTTTTTGAGAAGACATACCAGTTTTCTCGCCATATCCTGAGGGATGCGATGTTTGTTGTGAGCGTCAACTACATAACTTATTAAAGCCTGCTGGTCTTGGCTCAGTTCTATATTCTCCTGAAATGAGAAAATGTGCCAAAAATCATACATTTATAAAACTGGATTTGGAGGCATTTGGATCATGGACCATCCAGCTATGTGGAATAAGAAATAAAGATTAGTGGTGTAATTCTTTCATAACTAGACAACTTTTGATCCTGCACAGCAATTTTACAACCTTCTTCATAAAATAATCTTTTAAAAGTAACCGTATATGTGAGCAAAAGTGAGAAGAACAATGGTAAAGAGAATCGAGGTTGACCTTTAAACTTTGATAGCACTTAAATAAAAAGTTAGTTTGCAATTATGCCTGAAACATTATACGTTAGCACAGCGCCATGAAAACTGAAAAACTGAACATTAAAAAAAAAAAAAAATTACAGTATTTTTGTTTGTTTTGAAAGTGGAGATTTTCTAGAAAATTATAATAATCAGCCAATTAGACAGCACCTGTGTTCTTACCTTGGAGGGTTTAGTGGTAGATACAACTTGTTTAGCATCTCGACTGTCACCAACATCATCCCCTGTACTTTCGTCAGATGAGGCCTTGGTGTTTTTCCTCAGCCTTTTGGATTTGCACTGAATTTCAGTTAACAAGCCTGAGGATGCAAATACATATTGGACAGATTGACTATTTAAATGCAAACTATTTTTCTATAAGGTTTACTGTATGCACAACATATTTTGGACTCTGTTTTGTGCTACAAGAATTAGTATTGGAAACAATAAAATTGTTATATTTTATCTCTTTCAGCAATATAGAAGTAAATCTCAATACATTATTCATGAGCAACAGAAGCTTAGAAAATACAGCTTCTTCCTTTCTTCCACAGTCTAATCTCAAGTAAATCAATATTATTTGAACACAAACCATCTGATATAATTTATTGCCCCCCCAAAAAACAGCTAGTTACATTCTCGTTGAAAAATAAATTAAGTATTTTTTTTTACTATTCCAGTTAATAACTTTTATTGAAAACTGCTGTTCTAGAGTTTATAGTGTCTCATCTGATTTCACAATATGCGTGACTCTCGGGTTATATTAGTTGAACAGGAATACGTTTTACAATGTTTGCAGTGTTCTTACTCACACTCTGCCAGCATGCCCATCTCTTTGCATTTCCTGAGTCGACACTCTTGGCATTTCCTGCGCATGTACATGTCCATCTCACAGTTTCCTCCACTCTTGCATTTATATACAGCATTCTTTGTGATGCTTCTTCTGAAGAAACCTGGAAGGAATAGCACAGCATCAACAACCGAATAACTGAAAATGTTCAAAATGCCACACATTTCACATATAGTACACTATAATGTTCCAGCGGGATCCAGATTTTTGATAGAATGTCATGTAGTGACCCAACACAGAAAAAACTGCTAAAGCTAAAAGTGACAAAACATAGAAATGTATTAATATTACCACGAACTGCAAAGCCCAAACAGTATGCATTTCTAACATAGGTTACACAGAAAAACATTAAAAAAAATGTCTCTTGAATTTAGTTGCATTTTATGTAGCCTAGGTCAACCCAACCTACCCCCCCCCCCCCCCCCCCAACTGTTTCACATTATTAATCGTTTTACGTGGATCAAATTTGCATTTTATTATTGACATTTAGCTTTGTTTTTTTTTTTTGCACTGTCATTTAGCATTGCACCCTTATCAGAACAGCCATTTTTGTGAGTGACACAGAGAGTGGCAGATCAGATGGCAAGAATAGACATTATAGGCATTCAGGAGCAGATTTCATTGCTTAATTATTTTCTCCATAACCATTCAAATTCAAATTGCTTTATTTGCATGACTTACTTTGTAGGTACAGTATTGCCAAAGCATTACAGGGATTATAATCAAACTATTCTCTAATTCTGAAAACCATAATAAAGAAAAATAGAAGCAACTGTGGCCACCATACAAGTCTAAACTATTAGGAGAAACAAGAAGGCCACTTTGTAAACACAGATCAAGGAATAGGTTCATTGCAGCCCATGTAACATATGGTGTAATGTTTAAGACATTACGTTCTGTACTGTAATACTGATACCCTTGGATGCTTGATTTTCAGTTCTAGGCAGCAGACAAACATGTGCAGTTGTTTTTGGAACAGGTAATTATTCCAGCATGAGCACAATGACACACATTAACTTTGCATGGTGGCATGTGGCTCTGGTTGCCTACATCATTATTCAGCAGAAAGCTGAGAGGGAACCCAATCCAAACTGAACGTGAAGGAGCACCGAACCCAGCCAAGTCTGTGGGACTTGGGACACATAGCCCAGCATCTGCCCTTTGGACATTGTCCATGCACAGGTGGAATTACACTTACAGTCATTCAGCCAATGATTTTCCAATGAGCTAAATTTGACGCATGGGATTCCATGTCAATAATTACGTCCTTCATAAGCTATGTAGCCATGGATACAATGTAAGACCAGGCACACTATGAGATCTATGAAAGTTCAAGGGTGAACAAAGAGTTCACAGAACAAAGATGCAGCTTTAAATTGTTATTATATATATATATATATATATATATATATATATATATATATATATATGACTTTGAATGTCTTATTAGACCTGTTATATATGCAATCCAATAATTTGCTAAAAATGTACAACACCAAAACAAAATTTTAACACATTTCAACATTTAATTTGCTATTTTTATACTATTTTAACTATATATGTTGTCATATAAACTTTTCAGGAAGTATACTGATCTTACATATATAGTTGTAAACTCTATCTGTTTGATTCACTAAAAAGACTCATTAGTGAAATTTGTTTGGGAATCAGACTCTCCTTACAAAAATAAGCTTTTTTTTTAAGTGTGCTATTAGTATACTTCTATACAAATGTGCTTTATTGTACTTCTCAGAAATATACTTAAAATTACATTTAAGTATACTAGACTTAGGCCATGTTCACACGTACATGAGTATTTTTATAAACTGAGTTTTTCCTTTTTCTGTTTAAAAAAAAAAATCTCTGTCCACATGAAAACGTGACGTTGGCCAATCAGAAGCCTGGAAATGTTTCCAGTAGGCTGGCTCCAACGTCACAAGCCAAAAACACAAGTTTTGCAGATAACACTGCAACCAGAGTTCTTGCAAGACTTTATCCTGGCAGGCGTTTTCAAAAATGTTCGGTTTCAGTGACCTGGTGATGCATTCCGTGTGGACGAATGGCCAAACTGCATAGAAAAAGCTGTATTTTTTTAAATAACCACGTTCGTGTTGAAAGGGACTTATTTATATTTACTTATACTTAGGGCCCTATTTTAACGATCTGAAACGCAAGTGTCAAAGCGCGAAGCGCAAGTAAGTTTGTGGGCGGGTCTCGGCGCTGTTGCTATTTTCCCGGCGGGATAAATGGATCTTGCGCCCGGCGCAAATCTAAAATGGGTTGGTCTGAAGTAGCTTCATTATTCATAGGTGTGGTTTGGGCGTAACGTGAAATAAACCAATCAGAGCGTCATCCAACATTCCCTTTAAAAGCAGGTGCGCAAGTTCCATTATGGATTGCTATTATTATGGCGTATTTACCAGGCGCACGCCAGGAGCGGTTCACAGCCGAGGAGACTGATGTTCTTGTAAGAGCAATGAAAGACAGAGAAGTTGTGTTGTATGAGGATGGGAGAAACCCACCCAAAATAGCGTCGGTTAAACAGTCGTGGGAGGAAATAGCCACAATTGTTTCATCGATTTTTTTTTTTTTCCTGGTTCTTGACGGACAAACCAATTTGTCAGATGTCCTTAAATACATGACCTCAAACAGGTCTGATCCTTAATTACTACAATTAGCCTGAATAATTTGTAAGCTAGATTTATGCCTATTTTTTCACATCTTCGTGGCACACCACAATGATTTCCGTCATCTCATGTGTTAATATTTTTTTTTAAGTGTAACAATTTATGATTTGCAAAAATAACTGTTGCATCTGTGTAGATTACATGAGCAAAGTGTATGCGCGTTGTGCACGCTATACATTATGGTCAAGCATGCGCCCTTAAAATAGCATAATGAACAACGCGCAACGCGCCACTGACTTTAGACTAGGTTTTTTCTGGTCAGTGGCGCAATTGTTTAATGGTACAGCAAAATAGCACCAGGGATTGTTTGCGCCGGAACACGCCTCCTTTTTTGCGCTGAACCGCCCAGGGAGCGCAAGTTCATTCACTAGTTTAGCGACGTGCTTCTGTGGAGGGAAAAGCGCGCTTTGCGCGGGTGCAAAATAGGAATGACACATGCGTCGGTGTACAAAGTCAATTGCGCTGGGTGCAAGATAGGGCCCTTAGTCTATATATTTGAGCGTAGGTTTATAATCCCCAGGTTTAGAACAAAAAGACACAAAAACAGTTTTGTTCCTGCAGCCATTACTTTGAGGAATAGGTTATAGCTTATAGTGTACTTGGTTTTTATGTATTTTTTGTATGTGGAGACTACTGAAATTAATTATAATTATTATTATTATTGTTATTATTAATATTAATACATATATATATATATATTTTGTTTCTCTCTCTCTTCGTTTTTATGTATGTATTATTTATTCTGGACCGATAATAACTTTTTGATGCTGTAGTTTTTGATTATGTGTGATATGTGGTCTGTTTCATATGTGTGTATGAGGACTCTACTGCAAACTAAATCTACCTTCGGGTATAAATAAAGGAACTTGAACTTGAACTTGAACTTGAGCTATACTTGTGCTCTGGGAATCCGTGTTTTCATTGTTATACTGTAGGGGGCGCTATTACTCATCTAGTGTAAAGAATTTCCAAAGAAGAAACCGAAACACAGATGCTTCCACTTGTAATCTAACATGATCATAAGACATAAAACATCAACAAAACTGTGTAACGTTATGGAATGAAATGTCGACCTACGCAGAGCTTTTTATTCTTTATTTTGATGTTTTGTATGTTCAGATATTTATATAACAAAATGGATAATGATTAATACCTAAATAGGGACATAGCAATACTTAAAGTGTGATGTAAAGTTCACTTAAAGAAAATATAAGACTATACTAGAAAATACTTACAACATAAAGTATACTTTAAAATATACTTGAACTTTACTTAAGTATACTTAATGAAATAAACTTGAAGTAAACTTCTTTTTTGGTAAGGATGCACGGATTGCGCTGTATTTTTTAATTCACTAAAAAGAGCTGACTCATTAGAGTCAACTATTCGTGAATCATGCTACAATGGTCGCATTGTATGGATTTGATTCACTACAAGGAAGTGCTCTTAAAATATATTTGTTTGGGAATCAGTCTGCACTGTTCAATCTGTATGAATTTTTTAATTCACTGAAAGCATTCAACAAATTAGATTCATTGTCATGCTGTATGATTCAGTAAAATATCCACAAAGATTAATTTCTTATGTAAATCAACTACTGGTCATTCTGTAAGGTTTTGATTCCCAAAAAGAATCAGCTTATAAGATTCATTGTTGAATTCGTTGAATTTTTTTTTTTTTTTTTTTTACAGAACAGATTCTGTTCCTGACCCTACTAAAACCTTGTTCAGAAATACATGTTTTCATGACTGAAAAATACTGTAAATTATGGGATTCACCTTTACATCCTTCACATGTGAGCGCATTGTAGTGATACCCTGATGCTTTATCTCCACAGACCACACACAGTTCCTCGCCTTTGCTCCTTCCAGGGTGGGCTGCGTGTCTGGACCTTTTACACACAGTTGGGACAACAGGGCAAGACTCATCCAGCTCATTATCAAAGCCCCCCTCCAACGGTCCTTTCCTCATCTCAAACACGGCGGAGGGAGAGTACCACTCCTCCCCACTGTACTGTGGGTAGCAATGCTGACTGGAGTAGAATGATGGTGATGACATGGAGGGCTCCACTGAGGTGTACTGCATGCTGGGATAGCTGGTGAAGGGCATGACTTCCTGGTCCTGTAGCAAAGGACTGGTATGCTCTGCCAGAATATCTGAGGAGAAGATGGCAGGAGTGAGCAGAGCATGTCAGTTTACATGTGTCATGGAGATGCAAAGCTCAAGTTCACCTTACTGTTAGCCCAGCACGTTGTGCTAATAGGTCTTATGCCAACACAACAATTAGAGATACTACAACACGCTAAGGTACTGTTACCTTGCAGACATCATCAGGGCCATTAAGATCTCCAATACCTCATTAGTGAGTATTAAAATCCATCTAGGAACATAAGCAGCCCCTGTCAAACTAGTAGCAGTGGACTGTATGAAATGTACATAATACAGAAGTCGAACACACCCAGAAATAATAAAAAAGAAATCATTAACCAAGGACACTCTGGATTTACACAATACTACTGTCTGAGGGAGTTTTGTACAGTTTAGATTTGACTGTAATTTGACTAAAGAGTGGGAGGTAGGTTTAAAGACATTCACTTACTGTTTTTGTCTCTATTATTTACAAGGCCAAAGACATACTTTTACACAAGTACACAAATGCATACTTAAGTGCTTGGTCATGGTGTTGATCTGTACTCCAGGGGGCACTATACTTGACTTTAAATACCCATGGTGTTAAAGTATAAAAATGCAAATTCATCTATTTTTTTCTAAATGCATCTTATAGATCTTTCTGTAAATGACTCATCAATGCTTGATCCTTTTTTTATTTTGAGCTCGTTATTTTTTATCGAAATGTCATAACTCGGTCTTCCAGTGAAACAACCTTTTTTATTTAGAATTTTTTTTAGTGTAATTTCTCTCGGATGTACAGAATATGGAAGAAAAGATCTGTTGCCACTTCTGTTACATTGCGATCTGTTTGTTCCTATAAACTTGTAGACTTGCAACTTGCTTAGCAACATTGTTTGTCCACATTGACATTAGTTGACGTAAAAGAGAAAACTGACCATAAAAGAAAACTCTTTGCTCTAATATCCACTACAGCACCTCTTGTGGCAATGCTGAGAACTTAACTTGCACTTTCTGTTACGTATTGGATTATAAACTATGTTCTGACCTATTTTAGAATGCAGTGGCATTGGAAATAAACTTAGAATACCTAAAAGTGACTAAAAATTTTATATATTTTGATATTATGTTATTTGCATGTTTCAAGCCAAACTCCATCAGGTCATGCACACTTTTCCCACTTGTGTTCATGATTAACAATTATGAAAAAACTAATGTAGTCCATTTGTTAACAGTGACAACTTTTTCAGAACTGTGAAAGACTCATTGATATCTCATTGGCAATTCAATAACTTTAAAGTAAAAAATATGTTTAAAACATTTCTACTGTATCTATACTAAATTTAATCAATAACACATACTATAATATACAAACTGTTTCAGTATCATGAGATGGTACTGACCTGAAGCCTTCTCCTGAACCATGGCCATTTCAGTGCGACCCAGTAAGGGTACAGATGATCATTAGCTGTATTGATTACTAAACATCCAGCTGTATCTTCAATGCCTCAGCCTGTGTCTATGTATCTCTTTTCACAAAGTATGCTTCCTGAACACCTTCATACTTCATACATAAATGCTAGTGTGAACAAAGGTTGCTATAGTTGCTCATTAACCTGACGGTCACAACTCCCTGTCTCATTACAGGATGTTTTATAAATGTCATCTAGGACAAAACATGCCGACACGTGGTTGTAAAATTAAAGGTGACAGTTTTACTTTTTTGCTTCTGCTAATGAGATAAAAAAAAGTATATAGTTTATATCATAGTTTCTGACTCATAGTCTTATATCATCACCCACCATGACAAAATAGCATTAGCATAACATAATAAAGAAATGAATGTGATTTCAAATATACTCACCAAAAAAGTGTGAACTCTCTGATAGGGGGAACACATCACTGGGTGGGATCTGTAAAGGTCCCACCACATTGACGTCATGGCCCACCCACTCATTCATTCAGAAGCCTGTGTGTTGAGTCTTACTGCCCAAAGATCCCTCAGTCCAGAATGGAAGTGATGAAAGGGATAATCCTGTGTTTTCAAGACAATAACAAATGGAGGAAGTGGTGTCTTTTACTTACAAATAGGCAGTTTTTATGGAACAATATGGTAATGACACAATACAGTAAAAAACGTTCCTTAAATTGTTACACTTTGATTTAAGTACTGCTTCTCAGAAAAAGAAAAAAATAATAATAACAAGTGAACTTTTATATTACAGCAATATCATTCCGGTTCAATTTAGATTTCCTTGAGATTAGGAGGACAAGGTCCTGAAGTCATGTCATAAAACTAGAACATAGCATTCTAACCAATTATTGTGTGTTTTTTTTTTTTTAACTATGAAATACTATAGATGATAGCAGTTACCTTTGCTCCAGTCAAAACTCTAGCCGTTTCTTTCCATACACTATAAAGTCTGGCATTAGATTTCATGATGTCTCCTTTTTCCATTTTTTTCAAACACCTAAAGTCTCCTTTTAGATAATTCAAACTGTTTAGATATTATGCCACAATATTTCATCCAGTAATCTGAGATGTATTGTTTCTGTACATGCCAGTTTAGACCAAGCAAGCTCTTTAGTTTTAGTTTCTGAAACCTAACCGGTATGGAGGGAGCTTGTCTATATCATTCTGTGCTAAAATGAAGTCTAATGTCAAATTACTTCAACAACACCAGAACATTAAATAAGGTTTTAATTACTTCAGCTTTGGCACAGTGAAACTGGGTTTTAATTGCTTTACTTCACAGCACTAATACTTTAAGAAACCATATATTACACACAATGAACTTTTTCCAGGAAATAAAACATAATGGATGTGTTTTTGGTATAGGCTGCAGTCCGTTATGTTTTATAATGTGTTTTCCATACTCATGCACATATCATATAAATTAAGTGAAGCCTCATCAATGGCATGTTTATATATATATGGAACGTTTTATTTAATCACCCACATATATGATTCATTTTCATTTAATTCACCACAAAAAACAAACTGAATTATTCATTTTCAGATTATTATGCATTCATGGAAGGTTTGTTCTCAAAAGTTCATATATTAGTCCTCAGCATCCATGTGTCTCCTTTTCTGTTCCTGAACACCTTCATACTTCTATTAACATATTTACTGACAAAACTGATATAAAAATTATAATTAAACTTTATCTGGAGTACTTGTGCACAATACACATTTCTTATTATTAAGCCTAAAATGTGTTTTAAAGTATCTTCTGATGAAGATTTTGTGATCTTTGAATAATATTGGTCTTTAAATGCAACATATTTATAGTGTACTGTACCTGAAGTATACCTGCAATAGTTCCACTTTAGCACAATCAATCATACAGTACTTCAGAATTTCTTTAGCTGGACATCAGTACTACTTCTGCACAATTAGAGTGCATTAAGTACAATATTAATCGTTCCAGTTTAGCAGACTTTTTTTAGTATACTAAATGTACAATTGCATTACATTATTTGAAACAGTATAAAGCAATTCTAGAAACAGCAGCAATGCTCTCTTTCTATCAACAGTGCAGTTTAAGACATTCCCACCTTAATCATAAATAATACAGGAGGAAACACCGGTTCTTTTAAGAAAAGTCACAGTGTTGTGATTAAGGATATGTTAGACCTCAGTGTTATGAACTACTATGAAACCAGGTCTCAGTTGTTAGCGATATTGATTGATACATCAGTCACAACAACAAGATTCCCATATAAGACTTTTTCTATAATTAGTACAGCCCAAAATTTCCCATGAGCCTAAATGCTAGTACACACGGAGGGTCCCCAGAACATAGCGCCATTCCAAATCAATAAGTCTCCACACCTGCCCTGATCACCAACAGTAATAAAAAAATGATTTATTTTAGTAACGTATTAGAAATATAATTTTCTTACCTATTACTCTAACAGACTCTGCACACTCTTGGACTGGGTCTTGATATTTGAAGCCATCAGTATTAGGAAACTGACATCAAGCAGAGTCCGTGCAGCAACTAGACAGTTCTCTGAGTGGATGGGGTCATTGGGAAACGGGACAGTGGTTATTAATTAAACTATCTATCTGTTTCTCTTCATGAGAACTAGCCATCCCTCCCTCTCACATCAGCTCCAAACTTTAGCTTACAGGCCTACAAATGCAGCATTACCTCCTTAGTAAGAGATATCAGTACAGCACACCCTTCTTCCCAATGCATTCCCCAAAGATGCACACTCAATGATGCTAGTCTCTCGTGTGATTTAAAGCGTTTGGACAGAAATACACCAGCTCTGCTTTAGCTCATCACTGAAAACTTTGATATCTGATACTTGTCTTTGAATAATGAGCTTGATCTTTGTTAGTTTAGTTCAAAAATTATGCATTGCCTTTTGGTTACAGTACATATAGTGGGATATTAGTGTGTTTAATGTGGAGCTGAAAAGAAATGCAACCTTCTTCAGGGTCTGATGAATTGCCCAATAATCAGTTCCTGCAACCTGGCTCATGTTGTTATAAACGGGGATGATGACACATTTTACAACACATGGCAGGCTGACATTAGTGGTAGTTCCTAGAATTAAGCTTTAAATTATCTGTTGCATAGAGTGCTACTTAAAGAAACTCCCAAAATAAACAGTTAAAAGATATGATTGTCTCATTTGTGTTCCTAACTTTGAAATTGTAAGAGTATGTTATTTTAGATAAAAGGTTCAAAATCTTCATTCGGTAAAGGATTTTTAGTAATACTTCATGATTGTTATAGTAATATATAAATATTTATAAAATGTAATAACACAACTTATAATACTTGTTCATTCTAATGAATTTTTATTTTTTGGGGGGAGGGGGGTAGAACTGGCAATCGTAAAATGTTTTGCACTTTTTGTGCTATGTGGGATCCTCTAAATAAATAAAAACAAAATTGACAAAAACATATTTTTAATCACTGAAAAAAAAACAAATAAAATTTTATTTAAATATCTAGATGAATAAACCTAAAGAACATTATATAATTCTAGAAACTTTGCCTTGGTTACTAAATACTTTTGTTTTTTAATATATATATATATATATATATATATTATTACTATTTGGAATACATAAGCAAAAACTGAAGTAACTATCTAAATAGTAGTATTAAAAAAATATTGACAAATAAATTAAATTTAAACTGAAATATATAAAAATAAAAGCTAATTACTATAATTTCAATATATAAAAAAATGTATGTGTAAAAATACGTCACGTCACATCACAATAACTGATACTAATAATATCAACTCTTGTACCTATCGAGGAAAAACACACACCTTAATTAATATTTAAATTTTTTATAACTGAATACAAATGATTAGTAACAGACTTAAAAAAAATTTACTGAAATTGAACATTGCATGTTTAATTTGTTTGTTTACAGAACCCCTGCCATTTCCTCCTCTAAAACAGTAGCCTAGTTTAATTTTGTTGAAAAAATGAATACAACACTATAAGAATGTTTTTGCAAAGTTAAAGATTATTGGAGTACAGTTTACAAGTAAATACTTTTTCAGTCAGTCTGCTTCAGATTTTCATGTCAAATTCAGTTTTACTTGCTGTTTCTTTGTAATCATTTGTGAAATTTCACTCACAATTTCTGAGTGAAAATAGTTTCAAAATCCTACACCATTTTTCCCCAACGTAAAAATGCATAGATGATATAATGTATTCTCTATGCCATGACATTTACATGAGTCACACCCCACTTAAAAGATGTAATTTGACCAAAACATGATGAAGACCAGCGTCTCATTGCAGATGTATCTAAAAACAAGCTCTTAATCATTTACCGGCTGTTGCTCCATCCACAAAGGGCCCTTCTGAGAGTCAACATACAGCACTCTGAAATAAACAAAACCTTTGCCGTAGGCTGGCGGCTGTTTGTGGAGCAGACATGCTGAGTTTGGAGGGTGGGGGAGGTATGGATGGCCTTGTGAGAAGAACACGTTCATGGCTCCATTAAAAAAACTATTATCAAACACTTCAGCTATTTTGTGGGTCACACAGCACTACAGTATGTGCATTTTTTAAAAGGACATCCATTATTTGTTTACGAAATGTCATATTGCAATATATTTTACCATCATAGTGAGGTGTCTAAGTGTCCACTGCTTAGTCTTTCTCTATGTGGTTTGATAAACCCAAGCCAAAGCAAACTAAAAGGTCTGAAATCTAAAACATTCTGAGTAATTACAGATGAAACATTGCATTTCGGAGAAGCTCATGGAGAGTTGCTGTCACCTGAAGCCCCTTTTCTTTGACATCTAGTAGTTAACCTTAAATAAAAAGTGCTTACTGTTTTAGAACCACACATCAAATCATAAAAGCAAGATGTAGAGATAAGACCATCAAACAGTAGTACAAACTGGTAAGAGGCTTCATATCAGCATGTTAAACATGAGCTGCCAAGGACTGTGGCACAAAAAATGCCATTACACACCATAACAACGTCTACAACCAACTCGAGGGGCTGAATAAGAACTACACAAAGTTTATGCTTGATTATGTTGGCACTGGAGTGTACATTTTATGATGGCAATAACATTAAATGTTCTTTTTAAACTGGATAAAATAAAATTTGAGGATCGTTAAATATATATATTTTTTTAAATAAAAAATGGCAACCCATCAGGGTAATTTAGTGTGAGTAAAACTGATTTAAAAAAAATAATTCCTTAAAATAAAAAGGGGGGAAAAAATTAATATTCTTAATATTTTAGATTCAATTTGACTTATCCTAAACAAAAAATCAAATGTTGCCTTGCGTGACAACTAATCGAAATAAGTTCAAGTTACTAATTGGAAAGAAAAATAAAAATAAATATATAACTGAACTAAAACCTGCACTAAATTATTTATTAATCTTAAATAGTAATATTAAATAAATTAACAAATAAAACTAATAAAAATTTCAAAAAGCACAAAAAAAGACTAAACAGTTTATTAAAAGTAAAACACAACTGAAAAAATAAAACAATAAAAGATAATTCAAAATATTATTAAACTAGTATAGTAATAAAACAACTCAGCCCGTCAGGTTTGTATATTTAGCAGTATAATAGTATATCATTGTTATAAAATAATAATATCATTGTTTTTTTAAGAATATATGATTATTATAATTTTTGTATTATTATTATATTTTGTTAATATTTAACTGGACCGATTGTAAAGTGTATTTCTCTCTCTTTTTTCTTTCTTTTTTTTCTTTTTTATGAAAACTGTTCAGTTTTCTGTGACAAAGTGTTTGTGTTTCATTTCAATGTCGTGCCCCAATAAAGAGAATATTTGTTGCCAAGTAGTTCACAAAGCTTTGGGTGGTCTGGCTAATTTGTGGTACATTGTAAAATGCAGCTGTGAACATAGAATAGCGATAACGTGAGGGATGTTTACTCATAACTGACAGAAACC